>NW_027209591.1:0-16985 GCF_027789765.1 Dendropsophus ebraccatus | reverse complement strand
GTGTCCGAGAAGGGGAGTTTTCGGGAAACCGTTGTGGCCATCGCTTCTCGGCCTTTGGCTAAGATCAAGTGTAGTAATCTGTTCTTATCAGTTTAATATCTGATACGTCCCCTATCTGGGGACCATATATTAAATGGATTTTTAGAACAGGGAGATGGAAAAAGAGCTTGCTCTGTCCTCTCCAGGCATTGACCTGGTATTGCAGTGCCTCCAGGTTCAGTGCAACCCCCTAATGAGTTTGCAAAAAACAGAGCAAAAGAATGAAGAAGGAAACAAGCCGGCTGCACCTGAAACTACTGTTTTGCAAGAAAACATCCCTCGAGTGTGTTGTGCGCAGGTGGACCGACCCCGAAAAATTAGCCCGAGTGTGGCTACGAAAAGTTTGTTTGTCCAAGACTTGCTGGCCTCTGTTGCCATGGCAACCAACTGGCAGAGTTGTTTACAACTTGGCTGCCGGGCCAGTGCTGGTGATGTCATCGCGGGACGTGATGTCATCAAGGCTTTGCTGCTATACACAGCTGCCAGCACAACAAGCAGCTCAGTTGCAGCCGGTCAAGCGACCGAGCAGGTAGGTGGAAAGGTAGGTGCAGTTTATTAAACCGTTTCCTTTGGATTTGATTTCCTGGTGGCCGGCCGATGTATCCTGCTGATGCTGCCTGCCTACGGCTCCAGCTGGGAGAATTCACCCTCCATGTTCTTTGATAGATAGATTAGATACATTAGATAGAATAGATAGGATAGATAGGATAGATTAGATAGATAGATAGATAGATAGATAGATAGATAGATAGATAGATAGGATAGTTAGGTAGGTAGGTAGGTAGGTACTAATATAAGCTAGCCAGCTAGGCAGCCAGCCACAGAGACAGCCAGCCAGCTACAGAGACAAAGCCAGCCAAAGAGCTAGCTGCATGTCATGTATGCCAACAAAGACGGAGACAGAGACAACTAACGTGTATGTCTGCCCCATCAGGTGGAAGCATACCCAGTGTGAGTGGGGGGTGGAGCTATTCAGATTTGAGAGCAAAAGGAGGACAGAGGCAGTGCTAGGCAATAGGAGATGCAGTGTGAAAGCACGTCCGTGTCGCGCCATCTGAGAGGGTGGAGCGATAATAGGGTATGTATGTACTGGCTTCGCCTTAACAAGAAGGACGTGGTGTCCGAGAAGGGGAGTTTTCGGGAAACCGTTGTGGCCATCGCTTCTCGGCCTTTTGGCTAAGATCAAGTGTAGTATCTGTGGGTCTGGAGACCTGGGAAGGCGCTCAGAGATGGAGAGAAGGATCAAATACATTCTGCCTGGGGAAACCCGTGTCAGGAATGGAATTCGTATAGATGTACATGCTGACTATCTGGAGAAGTTTCGCTGGGCATTTTGTGAAGAACTACTGTTTGACCTGCTAAAATGGACAAAGAGGACATTCTCTGTTTGCAGGAGCCTGGAAAAGGACGCTTTACACTTGTGCTCTCATCTGCTGCAGCTTGCCAGAACTTCTATGAACCCTGAAACACTGTTGGGAGTCCCCTGAGCTGGAAGTTTGTGCTTCACCTTGCTATAACATCTGGGGAAGTACCGGTGGTTGTTTTTATGTATAATCCCTATGTTGACAAGAACGATATTGAACTGTTTCTCTGTGGAGATATTGTTCAGAGTCAATATGGAAAACAAAAATCCTGAACCTTTGGCCTCTGGACAGGGAAACATAAGTTCTTGTCAAGTTCAAAACTGACCCAAATGGATTGAGGGACAATACCACCCACCTTCAGCCTTCATGATTGGAAGGGACAGAGGCTGGCTGTTTATAATGGGATGCACTGTATTGCAGAAATGCAGAACCTTTGCCACACTCAAGATAGGTGTGCAAGTGATGCTGTGTTTTGCAGAAATTGTGGACAGTCTGGCCATCAGCTGTAGCTCAATGGACTGTAATTCTGCAGTGGTGTGTAATCTGTGCACAAAAGAGGGTCATACATTTAGAGACTGTCCAGAAAGGAAAAATCCTTTGCAGAGGTGGTGGCTGCAGCCAAAAAAGTGGTGACTGTGGCAGTCCATCTGTGGCCTCTGCAGGGGTTTCGAAAGCCTCAGGGACTGTGACTAAGCTGGCAATACAGCACTTCTGTTTGAGTCTGCAAAAACCTGCTCTTAAAAAAACCTCTGTGCAGAGAAAACTGGGAGAGGGAAGGAGGTTTCTCCCAGTAAGCCTGCAATTAAGACTGCTAACCTCACCTGCGCTGGTGGAGCCCAGTCCTGAAGTCTCTGTTAGGACTGGGGATTAACTGGTCAGTGTCCAGCACAAATACTTGCTCCTATTGTCTGTGATAAGGGCTGGGAAGAGTCAATGGAGCTAGAGGAACAGAGAAAAAGAAAAAAACCTGAGTTGGTTGTATCTCAGGAAGACTCTGAGTTTTGTGTTACAAGGGCAATGAAAAGATTCTAGTGCCTCTGAGAGTGACACACCAGGGGCATCTTGCTCACATCATCCATCTGATCCCGCTAATATACAGGGGTTACATCTGAGGATTCAGATGGCGTGATTCCACCGTTGTCGCCATCTTCAGAGGAAGGATAAAAATAAAATGTTATTATGAGCAACATCAGAGTAGCCTCCCTGAATGTAAGGGGGTTAAAGAGCCCGGCAAGAAGGGCTTGCTTTATTTGATTTTTTTGTCACAATTAAGTTTTGATATTTTTTTTACTTCAGGAATGTGCAATACAACATGACTGGGAGTATCATGATTTAAAAGCAGACTGGGGATGTGGCCCATCCTTGTGTCTGGGGACAATTAAATAAAACTCTGGTGTTGGGATATTATTTAAAGGCCAAAATTGCAACATATTATCCTTCAGTGAAATTTGAGCCTGGGAGGGCTCTGATGCAAAGGTAAATATTGTGGGAGTGGAATTAAGGATTGTAACATCTATGCCTCCCCAATGAAGGAGGAGAGGTCAACTTTATTTGGAAACAGTTCAACCTACTTACCTGGTCCCTCACTCAACTGTGATACTGGGAGGGGGACTTTAATTGTGTACTGCCAGAGGAAAAAAGAGTGTCTGTTCTGTAAGGAAAGATAAAACTGAATGAATGCAGCTAAAAAAAACCTAATAAACTGATAATAGACTGCAAGATACCTGGAAATATCATAATCCATCTGATCCAGTTTACACCTGGGAGAGTAATGTGTATAAATCCAGGATTGATTTTATTTTAGTGCCTGAACATGTAACCCTGCAATACATCACTCACTGATAACATTTTCTCTGACCATAAGCTGCTTTCTGTTACAGTGTGTTACCTGAGCTAATTAAAGGGAAAGGTGTTGGAAATTAACCACACAGCTGCTGGAGGAGGAAAAAATAAAACAAGAGTTTATTTGCTGCTATAAAAACTTAAAAACACCAACACACTTTACTACTTCTATACTTGAGTGTGGGAATATGCAAAAGAAAAAAAAGGAAAAATAAAATCTGGTTATATCTGCAGGAATAAAAAAAAGCAAAGAAAAACAAAAATGGTTTAAGACTCTGAATACCAAACTGCAAACTGTTACTTGTTAAAAAATATTGGGTGGGATATGGACAATGCAATTGTAAAAGTGAAAGAGGAAATAAACAAGGCAGTGGAACAAAAAGGTAAAGAAATTATTTATAATGCAAAAGTTGAGCATATGGAGAAAGATGAAAAATGTTCTCGGTTTTTTCTTAAAAAATTAATGGAGAAAAAGAGTTATTAAAGAATTCAATGGGAAACAACACAACAAGGTCTTTTGAATAAAGCACACACACATTTTACCAAGACTCTTTAGTGAAAAACAAATGATTATGACTTTTATCGGATTTTTAGACTCTGTTCACACCAGTCTCAGTTTACATGATCAGAATTTCCTAACAAAAAATCTGCAGCTTGAGGAAATTTATGTGCAATAAAAAGCTTTGCTAAAGGAAAAACACCTGGTTCTGATGGTTTACAAATAGAATTTTACATAACCTTTTGGGAGATTTTAAAAGAGGATTTATATGCTGTTTTTAAAGAAGCTTTTATGTGTGATTTATTGCCTGGGTCCTGGAGAAGTGGTGTGGTGTCCTTAATTTTTAAGAAAGGTGACAAAACAAAATTAGAAAATTGGAGACCATCACACTGTTAAATGTGGACTACAAAATATTTGCAAAGATTTTAGTCAATCGTACCAAGCATGTGATTGAAAGGGTGATTCATCCAGACCAGGTATGTGCTGTGCCTGGCCGTGGGGTGTGGGAGCATCTCAAGGTTATCAGAGAGATGCCATATGGTACCAACAGGACCGAAACCAAAAGCTGCACTGTTATCACTTGATTTCAAAAGCATATGATAGAGTCTCTCATGAGTATTTGTGGACTGTTTTAAAAAAGATGGGTTTTCCTGAAATTTTTATCAAGCACATTGCACTTTTATCAAAGACTGTAATAGCAAAAGTTTTAGTGAATGGTTTTTTATCTAAAAATGTACAGCTAAAGTGTGGTGTGAAACAAGGCTGTCCCACTATCACCACCCTACTATTTATATGTGGCAATAGAGCCCCTACTGGCCATGCTGGAAAGATAAAGTGGTCAGAGGGGTGCCGCTGCCAGGAGGAATGGGACATAACACATGTTAAAGCCTTGGCCTACATGATATTACTATACTATGTGACTCTGATATTACTCTTAAGAGGGCACTGAGAAATACAGAATTTTTTTGTTGTGCATCCGCCTTTACATTAAATCTGCCAAAAATGTGAGTGTCTAAGATTTGGAGAATGGAGTATGTTGATAATCCAAACATAACTATGAATGTGGACAAAATTAAAATACTTGGAGTCATTTTTTCACAGGAAAATAATGGAGAGGAGAGCTGGACTATTGTAAGGGAAAAAATCAAGAAAAAAATTGATTTTTGGAAGCTCAGAAAGTTGACCATAGAAGGTAAAATTGGTGATTATAAGATCATTGCTTCTGCCCATAATGCTGTACTTGAATATGGGTATTCCCCCCTCTGATTTATTCGTAAAAAATCTGCAAAAACAAATTTTCCATTTTATCTGGAGTTCAAAAAATGGAGAAATTAAAAAGAGAAACGATGTACAAACACACAAACATGGAGGTAAAAATATTCCAAATATTAAGCAGTTTTTATACTTGAAATTTTTTCTGTCTGTGTTTTAAAATAATTTTTACTGGGAAACATTGGTCATTTTATTTAAGATATGCTGCGGGAGACATTTTTAGGAAAAGAAAGTGGCTATCTTTGTCTCAAACATCTCCTGTTTTAATCACGCCTCCAAAACAATACGTAATTTTAGAGAAGATCATCCGTTTATAACATTACAGGACATGGAAGCGGACATTTTAAAAATCCAAAGAGGCTGGTTTGGAATAACAAGGTTCTGAACAGACCTCAATGATCATGAACTTTGCAAAAAATAAATGTGACAGGATTTGGAGAATGCCAATGCACCTTATTTACAAAACAGTTTAAAGATCTGCGTGGTCTGTGGAGCATGTGTGTACCTACCAGAGCTTTTCAGCACAGACGGGATTGTGCAATACCTCCAGATGTCCAAGGGGGGGCTGTGGAGGGTAAGAACTGTTTTACATGTATTTTGGAACTGTTTTTTTACGCTCAGACTGTTTGGAAAATGTTGCTAGTCTTTTAATGTTATATTACAGGTCTTAAGGTTTTTTAATCATGAAACTGTGTTGTATGGGAATTTTACAAGTCAAAACAGAGATACTGATAGAGTTATATGGACATTTGTGTGTGCAATAAAAGAAGCCTTGTGGAAATCAAGAAACATCTTACTCTTCAAAAGAGACTTTATATCCGAGAAAGACTGTTTTAAGCTTGCACTGAGTGATTTATTCACATATTATTTACTTGATAAAAAGAATCTGGGAATCAAGAGAGCAAAAGCACTGTGGAATTTGAGTTGTGGAACTCGCTTGTGTAATATTGTATTTTGTTTGGTGATTGGTTTTTCTTGCTTGTATTGATTGTACTGTTTTTTGTTTGACATGATCATTAATAAAAAAGTAAAAAATCAAAAAAAATTAAAAAAAATCTGTTCTTATCAGTTTAATATCTGATACGTCCCCTATCTGGGGACCATATATTAAATGGATTTTTAGAACAGGGAGATGGAAAAAGAGCTTGCTCTGTCCTCTCCAGGCATTGACCTGGTATTGCAGTGCCTCCAGGTTCAGTGCACCCCCTAATGAGTTTGCAAAAAACAGAGCAAAAGAATGAAGAAGGAAACAAGCCGGCTGCACCTGAAACTACTGTGTTGCAAGAAACATCCCTCGAGTGTGTTGTGCGCAGGTGGACCGACCCCGAAAAATTAGCCCGAGTGTGGCTACGAAAAGTTTGTTTGTCCAAGACTTGCTGGCCTCTGTTGCCATGGCAACCAACTGGCAGAGTTGTTTACAACTTGGCTGCCGGGCCAGTGCTGGTGATGTCATCGCGGGACGTGATGTCATCAAGGCTTTGCTGCTATACACAGCTGCCAGCACAACAAGCAGCTCAGTTGCAGCCGGTCAAGCGACCGAGCAGGTAGGTGGAAAGGTAGGTGCAGTTTATTAAACCGTTGTCCATTGGATTTGATTTCCTGGTGGCCGATGTATCCTGCTGATGCTGCCTGCCTACGGCTCCAGCTGGGAGAATTCACCCTCCATGTTCTTTGATAGATAGATTAGATACATTAGATAGAATAGATAGGATAGATTAGATAGATAGATAGATAGATAGATAGATAGATAGATAGGTAGGTAGGTAGGTAGGTAGGTAGGTACTAATAATAAGCTAGCCAGCTAGGCAGCCAGCCACAGAGACAGCCAGCCAGCTACAGAGACAGCCAGCCAAAGAGCTAGCTGCATGTCATGTATGCCAGACAGAGACGGAGACAGAGACAGAGACGTGTATGTCTGCCATCCATCAGGTGGAAGCAGACGCAGTGTGATTGGGGGTGGAGCTATTCAGATTTGAGAGCAGAAAGGAAGACAGAGGCAGTGCTAGGCAATAGGAGATGCAGTGTGAAAGCACGTCCGGTCCGCCATCTGAGAGGGTGGAGCGCATAATAGGGTATGTATGTCTGGCTTCGCCTTAACAAGAAGGACGTGGTGTCCGAGAAGGGGAGTTTTCGGGAAACCGTTGTGGCCATCGCTTCTCGGCCTTTTGGCTAAGATCAAGTGTAGTATCTTGTCTTACTGAACTGCCTTGACTTGACGGCTCAGGTCCTGGGGTACCCCCTGCACTCGGCCTTTGGGCATCGGCGATTTAATTCGTCTTAAGCTCACTGCAGCTATTGGGTGTAGGGCTATTCCCCAGGAACGAGAGTGAACCTTCCTCTCGGCCTGCTGCTCGATTGTCCTGTGCCCGACGGTTTGACCGGAGAACCACTTCGATCCCGCCTGCCGACGAACGATCGACGAAGACGCCCCGGAACCCCGAGAAGGACGACGCTGAACCCCGAAGAAGCCGGCGACGAGGATTTGCATCTCTCCGCCCCCTTCGACGAGGATCTGCATAGCTCCGCCCACCAGGAAAGAGCTCGACCGGGAGAAGCGATGGCCTCTTCAGCACCAGCACCGGAGATGAAGAAGACCCAGCAGAAGGAAGCGAGGAAGAGCCAGGAGGCCCGGGTCGTGGATGCCTCTTCCTCTGCCGCCCCAGCTCAGCCGACGACCAGCAAGGCTGCGGATCCAGGCATCCCTACACTGCGGCCCTGGATGCGCACTACGGTGGCCATGCGACTGAAGAAGGTGGATGGTAGAGAGCCGGACATGTCTGAGGATGTGTTCGCTAAGAAGATGGTCCTGGACCAGGGTTTCTCCAAGGCTGAAACCCTCAGCATTTTCTTCTTCACTGGGATCTTCTATGTGACATTTGCCTCCTTCAACACCTGCAGGAGGTACTGGGAGGCGGTAAAGGCAGCGAGGCCCGAATCCCCTTTCTCTCGCTTTGTAAGCAACTGCTTAATCCAAAGGGAGGAGAGGCGGGTGACAGTTTCAATCCTTAACCCGTACATCCCAGGCAAGGACATCGCCACATTCCTTGCAAGGTACTGCACAGTGGTCAAGGAACCCTCCAAGATCCTGAGCAGCCTTGGATTCTGGACTGGCAAGTGGTCGGTGGTCGTGAGGCTCAACAGGGATGAGTCATCGGACGACGGTTTCCAGCACCTGCCTCAGGCTTTCTCTTTGGGTGACGCTCCAGGCTTCATCTATTACCCGGATATGCCGCAGATCTGCAGGAGATGCAGCAAGAAGGGTCATCAGGCGAAGGACTGCAGCGAAGATTCCTGTAGAGTCTGCCGAGTGCCGGGCATGGGACCAAGGACTGTCCGAAGGCAAAAACCTGCAACCTCTGCGGCCATGCGGACCACAGCTACAGGGCCTGCCCCCAGAGGGAAAAGAGAACGTGGGCATCCGTGGTTGCCAAAGCTCCGACCGGCCAGCAGCCGGCCGTAGCCCAAGCAGCGCAGAAGCCCAAGGAGAAGGAGAAGAAGAAGAAGGAGGGTAAGAGGACGACGGCCCCTAACCCTCCCCCCACCCCCCGCCCTCCCTACCCCTTCCCCCTCCCCTCCTTCCCCCCCCTCCCCCCTCTCCCTCCCCGCCCACCCCCACTGAGGAATCCCTCCCCTATCCCATTGCCTCAGTGGGTCCCCTGTCCCCCGCCCCTACCCCCACCCTCCCACCCCACTCCCCCAACCCAGCAGCACTAACCTTTCCTCCCGCTGCTGTGGTTCTCTCCTTGGAGGATTTTCCCCCTCTTGTCCCCACAGTGGTTCCCGACAGGAAGAGGAAAGTGAGGGACAGCCCATCGGCTGAGACCTCCAAGAAAAAGATCATCGAGGTCTGCGAAGATGACCTCCCGGAGGAAAGCGACATGGATCAGGTGGTGGAGAATCTGGTCGACGAACCGGAGGCTTTCGACTTCGAGGACGTCCCAGAGAATGCACACCTGAAAGAGGCGCTGGAGGAGTGCATACGGGAATGGGTCGGGCCGGCGGGCCCCGAAGAAGAGGATCCGCCCGACCGGAGTGGTATCGTATGAGTCTGTGACTAACCCTTTTCTTTTCTCCCCATGGCTAATCTTTCCATCTTTAGCTTAAATGTGCGGAGTATGAGAGATAGGTCTAGATTCCAGACAGTTCTTTCGTTTTTAAATGCTCAGTTGTGCGATGTGTATATGTTGCAGGAATGTGCTCTGTCCTCTTCTAGGTCCTACAACCATCTGGCCAGGCAGTGGTCCCACGGTCCCTCCTACTGGTCCGGCGGGGGCGACTGTAAGTCCGCAGGGGTCGCCATCCTGATCAGGGGAGGCAACTTTACACTTGATTCTGTTCAGGAGCTTGTCTGTGGCAGATTGCTAATTGCAGACGGCTCTTGGGCGGGGGAGCCCGTAAGGCTCATCAATGTGTATGCCTCTCCTGAGAAGGGTGCGCGTCTGGAACTATTCCAGGCCCTGCGGGCCCAGCTCGCAACCTCCAGGGCTGTAGTGTTGGGTGGGGACTTCAACTGCCCCATTGAAGCGGACGGACGCAGTTCTGGGACATCTGTCAAGTTGGATGTCACATCCAAACTGCTCATCGAGATGGTGACTGAAGCATCCTTGCAGGACGTTGTTGGGTCCATCGGGAACGGCTCTGTTAATTATACATGGAGCCGCCCCGATGGCTCGCTCCGTTCTCGGATTGACTTTGTGTTTGCCTCTCGAGCAGTCAGGCAGACTAGGCACTCTATGGTTCCCTGCTTCTTCTCTGACCACAGGGCCATTCTGTTTCAAGGGGTTCTGGGCCATGGTTTCCCATCTGGCCCAGGCTCTTGGAAGCTGAATTGTGCTCTACTGGCTCAGGAGGAGGTTCTGGAGGAGCTTAGAGAGGCCTACATCGTATGGCGCAACGATAAATGTATGTTTGAGCGTGTTAGTGATTGGTGGGAATTTGTTAAGGTTCAATTTCGCAGTTTCTTTCAGGCCAAGAGTCGTCAACAGGCGTGCGGAAGAAAGAGGGACTTCAGGAGGCTGCAGCGCGAGCTGCGGTCACTGCAAGACCTTCTCCGGTGCGGCTGGGACGTGAAGGAGGAGCTGGAGGAGACCAAAAAGAGCTTGCAAAGGCACTTTGAGGAGGAATCCAAGCGAATCGTCTTCCGTTCCAAGGTGGAGAACCTGGAGAAGGGTGAGAAATGTAACTCGTTCTTTTTCAGGAAACTCCACGCCGGCCACACGCCCCTGACTGAGCTGCGGGATGAGACCGGAAGTTTGCGGAAGGGCAAAGAGGACGTGATGGGGGTTGTCACTAGCTTCTACCGCAGCCTCTACGCCCCGAAGACCACCGACTCCGAAGTGGCCGACGAGTTCCTGTCAGGTATCACTAACGTTGTTGATCCCGCAGGTGCGTCGGCCATGGACGCCCCCTTGACGGTGGGGGAGCTGCTCTCTGCCGCTAAATCCTTTAGGCCTGGCAGGACCCCGGGCAGTGATGGTCTCCCAGCGGAGCTCTATGTAGCGCTGGGGGATCTCATTTGCCCGGACCTGTTGGAGCTGTACGAGGAGATGGTGGTGGAGGGCAGAATGCCTCCGTCGTTGAGGGAGGGTATGATCACGATCCTGTATAAGCGGAAGGGGGAGAGATGTGACTTGAAAAATTGGCGTCCCATCTCTCTCTTGAACGTGGACTACAAGATCCTCGCCAAGGTGCTGGCCAACCGGCTGAAGAAGGTCATCGGTCAGGTCGTCCATCTGGACCAGACCTGTGGCATTCCCGGCCGCAGGATCGCAGACAGCCTCGCCCTAGTGAGGGACACGGTCCATTACATCCAAAGCCGCCGTGCACACGCGGCCCTGGTCAGCCTTGATCAGGAGAAGGCTTTCGACCGGGTCTCTCACGAGTTCATGGGCAGGGCACTGCGTAGGTTAGGACTTGGTGATATGTTTTGTCGTTTTGTTAACGTGATGTATTTTGATATTTTCAGCAGGGTACTGGTGAACGGCTGGAAGACTGACCCCTTTCCGGTTCTTTCTGGGGTCAGACAAGGCTGCCCTCTCTCACCTCTCCTTTTTGTTTGTGTTATAGAATCCTTCGCGGAGGCTATACGGCAGAACGGAGAGATCAGAGGGATCACCGTACCCGGACCCGATCGACACGAGGTCAAGTGCTCGCTGTACATGGACGACGTGACCGTCTTCTGCGCTGACCAGCGTTCGGTGACCGCACTCGTCCAGACCTGCGAGAAGTTCGGAAAGGCTTCAGGGGCAAAGGGTCAACTGCGGGAAGTCGGAGGCTATGCTCTTCGGGGAGTGGCACCTGGCTTCCTCCGCCCCCTTCCCGTTTACCATCAAACCGGACTTCATCAAGATCCTTGGAGTCTGGTTCGGAAAGGAAGGCGCGGCCCTCAAGTCCTGGGAAGAGCGATTGGCTAAGGTCAATACGAAGATCGGGCTGTGGAGCCTCAGACACCTCACCATTGAGGGCAAAGCATTGGTCCTGAGGAACGAAGTTCTGCCTGTGCTCCAGTACACCGCACAGGCCTGGCCCCCCCATGTCACCGTCTGCAGGGCCATCACCAGGACCGTGTTTTGTTTCATCTGGGGCTCCAAAATGGACAGAGTGAAGCGCTCCGTGATGTACAAGGAACCCCGCAAGGGCGGAAAAGGTGTTCCGGATATCCCTACCTTGCTGCGGGCAGCCTTCGTATGTGACTGTGTGCGGAGGACTCTGCAACAGAAGAATGGCTCTGCGGGCAGGTCCATGTCTCGCCTGTTCCTCCTCCCCCTCTGGAGGGGTCTGAGCTGGGACAAGTGGGACAGCTCCATCCCTTACAACTGGCACACTCCCTGGTTCTACGGGGGCGTCGTCAAGTTTGTGAGGGAACACCAACTGGAGGGACTCAAGCCCGACTTGTGGAAGCCAAAAACTGTCCACAAGCTCATCAGAGCACAGGACTCTATGGAGCTCGTTCCAGGGCTCACTGCGGCCACCGCAGAGACTGTATGGACAAATGTGGCTTCGGCGAAGCTGACCAACGGGCACAAGGACTTGTCTTGGATGGCCATTCAGGGGGGACTGCCTTTGAGGTCATTCATGCATGCCCGCAACCTGTGCAAAACGCGGTACTGCCCCCGGTGCCCCTTCGTGGAGGAAACATCTTCGCACCTCTTTTGGCAGTGTCCGTTTGCTCAGGGCCTGTTGGACGCCCTGGAACTTGAACTCAGTGACTGTGTGCCCAGGAACAGGCTAACGCACTGCGCGGTGCTGTACGGCCTGTTCCCTGGGAATTTCGGCGATGAGGCAACCCGGGAGGCCTGGCGCCTTATGAACTGTTTTAAGGACGCTATATGGCTTGCCAGGAACCGCCTCATTCTGAAGAAGGAGAGGATGTCCTTTCTGGACTGCCGCAGGCTGGTCCACAGCCTGCTCAGAGACTATTCCATCATGGACAGATCGGACCAGGAAGAAGAGGATTGATACCCCTCTCCTTCCCCCTCTCCCCTTGTGTTGTGTTGTCTCTCAATAAAGCTTCGGGCCTGTGATTTCCCCTCCCTACCCCCCTCTTTCCCACCCCCCTTACCCCATCACTTGTCTGTATTGCTTTATTGTTTGTTGTTTTAGGATTGTTAAGGTATGCGGGAATGCTAGTGTAGCGGGTGGTATGATGTATAGCGTAGGGAGCCTGTGCTGTATGTTGTACCATGGTGCTGAGTATGTAGTGTCTTATTTATTGAACTGTGCTGCGTCACAGTTTATGTATGCCTGACGACGACTGATTGTAATAAAGATATTTTCAATCAAAAAAATCTGTTCTTATCAGTTTAATATCTGATACGTCCCCTATCTGGGGACCATATATTAAATGGATTTTTAGAACAGGGAGATGGAAAAAGAGCTTGCTCTGTCCTCTCCAGGCATTGACCTGGTATTGCAGTGCCTCCAGGTTCAGTGCACCCCCTAATGAGTTTGCAAAAAACAGAGCAAAAGAATGAAGAAGGAAACAAGCCGGCTGCACCTGAAACTACTGTGTTGCAAGAAACATCCCTCGAGTGTGTTGTGCGCAGGTGGACCGACCCCGAAAAATTAGCCCGAGTGTGGCTACGAAAAGTTTGTTTGTCCAAGACTTGCTGGCCTCTGTTGCCATGGCAACCAACTGGCAGAGTTGTTTACAACTTGGCTGCCGGGCCAGTGCTGGTGATGTCATCGCGGGACGTGATGTCATCAAGGCTTTGCTGCTATACACAGCTGCCAGCACAACAAGCAGCTCAGTTGCAGCCGGTCAAGCGACCGAGCAGGTAGGTGGAAAGGTAGGTGCAGTTTATTAAACCGTTTCCTTTGGATTTGATTTCCTGGTGGCCGATGTATCCTGCTGATGCTGCCTGCCTACGGCTCCAGCTGGGAGAATTCACCCTCCATGTTCTTTGATAGATAGATTAGATACATTAGATAGAATAGATAGGATAGATTAGATAGATAGATAGATAGATAGATAGATAGATAGATAGATAGGTAGGTAGGTAGGTAGGTAGGTACTAATAATAAGCTAGCCAGCTAGGCAGCCAGCCACAGAGACAGCCAGCCAGCTACAGAGACAGCCAGCCAAAGAGCTAGCTGCATGTCATGTATGCCAGACAGAGACGGAGACAGAGACAGAGACGTGTATGTCTGCCATCCATCAGGTGGAAGCAGACGCAGTGTGATTGGGGGGTGGAGCTATTCAGATTTGAGAGCAGAAAGGAAGACAGAGGCAGTGCTAGGCAATAGGAGATGCAGTGTGAAAGCACGTCCGGTCCGCCATCTGAGAGGGTGGAGCGCATAATAGGGTATGTATGTCTGGCTTCGCCTTAACAAGAAGGACGTGGTGTCCGAGAAGGGGAGTTTTCGGGAAACCGTTGTGGCCATCGCTTCTCGGCCTTTTGGCTAAGATCAAGTGTAGTATCTACAGGAGATCTGGTCAGAAGGTGCCTGGGGTACCCGACCTGTCGGCCTTGGAGGATTACCTCCTTGTTGCTATTGGCAGGCGGCTTAGTCCCCAGGCAACGGGAAGCGATCACACCTACCTGCATATGCAGGGGAGGTGCTGCGTGTTGCTGTGAGGAGCCTTTTCTTGGAGTTGGAGATCATGGAAGCTGTGAATCAGGATGGATCGTCGGATGGAGAAGTACCAGTGTATGCTAGAATTCGTAATGGAGTTCGCTTCATCCTGAGAGATCCCGAGAAGAAAGCATTGGGTCTTGCTTTCGTAGTGGAGGAACTTGTCTTCAAGCTGTTGGGAATACAGAGGAACCAAGTACTGGCGATGCTGGAGTTCCCAAAGAGAGGGTGTTATGACCTGGTTTTGAGTTCGGAGGAGGATTTCAGCTTTTTCGAGGGTAAGCTTGAATGTGTGAAAGGGCATGTAGTACTAAATGGTGTTGATATACTATTCCATTTTCCGAGGAGAGACCGTTTGATTACAGTCCGAATGTACAGCCCTTATGTTCCGGAAGAAGAGGTTGCTGCCTTTCTGTCCAAGTATTGTGAAGTGGTCACCTCGAAAGGGAAGGTACTAAATCAGTATGGGTTATGGACCATGAAGAGGAAGTTTGCGGTCAAATTTAAGGTAATGGAGGACGGGAAATTGTGTGTCCCGCCAGGGAGGTTTAAAATTGGCCCGATTAATGGGGACTTGTTTTACGTGGGTATGGAAGACTTCTGCCGTAAGTGCAAGCGATATGGACACTTAAAAGACCATTGTACAGTATTATGGTGCGGAAGATGTCAGAAGGAGGGGCACATGGCTGACACATGTGAGCAGGTTAAAAAATGCCATTTGTGTGGTAGCCCGGAACATTTGTATGCTTCGTGTCCAACGAAGAAGAAGAGAGGTAGGGAAAAAGAGGAGGAGGAAACTGAAGGTGCAACTAGAGGTGAAGAGAGTCCCCGGAAGCAGGAGGAAGAGATGGACCTTTCTGTGAAAAGAACATCTAAAGAGGGGAAGAGTAAGGAAGAGACGGAGGGTATAAGTAGAGGCAAGGATAGTCCTCAGCAAGAGGAAGAAATGGACATTGCAGTTAGAAGAGTGCCAAAAGTAAGGGAGAAGGTCCCAACAGAAGTGGAGAGTGCTCCTGTAGAGCCGGAAGTGAAAAGAAAAATGGTAAGATCCCTCACGGAAGAGGAACGTAGGGACTATGCAGTAGTCTCACGACACCTATGGGACCATATAGAATCCATTGATAAGAGGTTTCCGTTAACAACATTATACGAAAAAGTGGCCTTGCATTTGGAAAGACAGGGAAGGAGGTTTTATGAAACTTATTGTGTACCACCGGATATTGCAGAGAAAATAGAAAAGTCTGGGTCAAGATCAATTATTATTATAAGGTTATTATCCTTTTTTGCATACAAGGGAGGTATGAGAGCCTGAGGCTATGTTCTGTGGCATGGAGTTTGTTTTGGTTTGTTTGTTTTTTTTTTAAAAGAATAAAAGTGACCATGATGATGAGATGGTTGGAGTAATATCGGAAGATATAAGCAGTTTTCTGTTTGTATCGTTTTTAACCATTCTGAATGGTTTTAAAAAAAAAAAAAAAAAAAAAAAAAAAAAAAAATCTGTTCTTATCAGTTTAATATCTGATACGTCCCCTATCTGGGGACCATATATTAAATGGATTTTTAGAACAGGGAGATGGAAAAAGAGCTTGCTCTGTCCTCTCCAGGCATTGACCTGGTATTGCAGTGCCTCCAGGTTCAGTGCACCCCCTAATGAGTTTGCAAAAAACAGAGCAAAAGAATGAAGAAGGAAACAAGCCGGCTGCACCTGAAACTACTGTGTTGCAAGAAACATCCCTCGAGTGTGTTGTGCGCAGGTGGACCGACCCCGAAAAATTAGCCCGAGTGTGGCTACGAAAAGTTTGTTTGTCCAAGACTTGCTGGCCTCTGTTGCCATGGCAACCAACTGGCAGAGTTGTTTACAACTTGGCTGCCGGGCCAGTGCTGGTGATGTCATCGCGGGACGTGATGTCATCAAGGCTTTGCTGCTATACACAGCTGCCAGCACAACAAGCCAGCTCAGTTGCAGCCGGTCAAGCGACCGAGCAGGTAGGTGGAAAGGTAGGTGCAGTTTATTAAAACCGTTTCCTTTGGATTTGATTTCCTGGTGGCCGATGTATCCTGCTGATGCTGCCTGCCTACGGCTCCAGCTGGGAGAATTCACCCTCCATGTTCTTTGATAGATAGATTAGATACATTAGATAGAATAGATAGGATAGATTAGATAGATAGATAGATAGATAGATAGATAGATAGATAGATAGATAGATAGGTAGGTAGGTAGGTACTAATAATAAGCTAGCCAGCTAGGCAGCCAGCCACAGAGACAGCCAGCCAGCTACAGAGACAGCCAGCCAAAGAGCTAGCTGCATGTCATGTATGCCAGACAGAGACGGAGACAGAGACAGAGACGTGTATGTCTGCCATCCATCAGGTGGAAGCAGACGCAGTGTGATTGGGGGGTGGAGCTATTCAGATTTGAGAGCAGAAAGGAAGACAGAGGCAGTGCTAGGCAATAGGAGATGCAGTGTGAAAGCACGTCCGGTCCGCCATCTGAGAGGGTGGAGCGCATAATAGGGTATGTATGTCTGGCTTCGCCTTAACAAGAAGGACGTGGTGTCCGAGAAGGGAGTTTTCGGGAAACCGTTGTGGCCATCGCTTCTCGGCCTTTTGGCTAAGATCAAGTGTAGTATCTACAGGAGATCTGGTCAGAAGGTGCCTGGGGTACCCGACCTGTCGGCCTTGGAGGATTACCTCCTTGTTGCTATTGGCAGGCGGCTTAGTCCCCAGGCAACGGGAAGCGATCACACCTGCCTGCATCTGCAGGTGAGGTGCTCCGTGGGTTCGTTTTTTCGTTGGAGTCATTTGAAGATGGAGGTGACCAACGAGGATGGAACTGTGCTGGGAAGAAGTCCCTACTTATGCGAGGATAAGGAATGCGATTCGTTTTACGCTGA
>NW_027209590.1:0-17051 GCF_027789765.1 Dendropsophus ebraccatus | reverse complement strand
GGTCCCTTTTACCCCCAGCTAAGTAGGTATGCCGCCATTCCAATAGAGGATGCCATGATGCAATTACAAAGCCTCTTGGGCCAGGGCCAGTAGAAACCCCCCACAAGTGACCCCATTCTGGAAACTACACCCATAATGAATCTAACAAGGGGCGGCAGCGGGGATATGGCCCCTGGTGACGGCCACTTTGGGATGTGAAAATGAAAAAAATGGTTTATTTTGTATTTCGCCGGCACATGTTCTACTTAAGTGCCCGCACCAGTGGGGTCCATATGCTCACTGCACACTGTTTAGATTCCTTATGGGTGTAGTTTCCAGAATGGGGTCATTGTCAGGGGTTTCTACTGTCCGGCAGCACAGGAGCTTGTAATTGCGGGACATGGCCCCAATCCTCCATTCAGCCTCTAAATGGCGCTCTGTCCTTTGGGGACTTGCCCTAGTGCCCAATATGGCACATGTATGCCCACATGTGGGGTATTTTCGTCACTCAGGGGAAACGTACCCTACACGTTTTGTGTTCATTTTCTTTTTAACCCCTTGTGGAAATGGAAAAAAATCAAGGCTAGACCAACATGTAGTGTAATTTTTGTAAAATTGATTACTCTAAATCAGGAAATCTTGTCATGATTTTTCACTTTTCACAAAGGGGCTAAAAGCTAAAAGAAAAAATAAATGCTGTAGCGCATTTCCCCTGAGTACGGCAAATACCCCACATGTGGACCAAAAGCGCCATGCGGGTGCAGGTAAGCCTCGCAAGGGAAGGAGCGCAATTTGGTTTTTGGAGGGATGGATTTGGCGGAATGTGATTTTCGAGGGCCCATGTTGCATTTACAAAGGCCCTGGTGTTGCCAAGACAGTTGAAACACACCACACAAGTGACCCCATTATGGAAACTGCATCCCCTCAAGGAATGTAAAAAGGGTGTAGTGAGCATAGGGACCCCACTGGTGACGGGCACAAATGTGGAACAAAGTGGTGTGAGAAAATGAAATATTATATTTTTTACAAAATGTTGGTTAGCCTTGAATTGATCATTTTCCCAAGGGGTTAAAAGAGGGAAAAAAAAAACAAATGTGTAGAGCAATTTCCCCGAGTCTCGTAAATACCACATGTGGACATAAAGCGCCATGTGGGCGCAGGGCAAGCCTCCGAAGGGAAGGAGCGCCATTTGGATTTTGGAGGTTGGATTTGGCTAGAATGGATGATGAACGGCCATGTGATTTACAGAGCCCTCGTGCTGCCAAAACAGTGGTAAACCCCCCACAAGTGACCCCATATCTGAAAACACACCCTCAGGGAATCTAACAAGGGGTGCAGTGAGGATAGGACCCTTGATGACGGGCACATTTGTGCATGAAAGTGAAAAAATGAAATTTTTCACTTTCACGTCACATTGTTCCACATTTGTGCCCGTCACCAGTGGGGTCCATATGCTCACTGACCCCTTGTTAGATTCCTTGAGGGGTGTAGTTTCCAGAATGGGGGTTCACTTGTGGGGGGGTTTCCAGTGTATTGGCAGCACGAGGGCTCTGTAAATGCGACATGGCCCTTGAAATCCTTTTCAGTGAAAATCAGCTTCAAAAGCCAATTGGCGCTCCTTCCCTGTGGAGGCTCGTCCTGCGCCCCTTGGCACTTTATCGCCACATGGGGGTATTCCGTACTCGGGAGAAAACTGCGCTACACTTTTTTGTCTTTTTTTCCCTCTTATCCCTTTAAGAAATGAAAATTGAAGGCTAGAACAACATTTTAGTGTAAAAAATTTTTTTTTTCTTTTTTCAAGCCATATGTTCTGAAAATCTGTGAAGCACCTGTGGGGTCCAGATGCTCACCGGCACCCCTTGTTACATTCCTTGAGGGTGTAGTTTTCTAAATGGTGTCCCTTTTAGGGGTTGTTTTTTAGGTTTTGGCACCCCGAGCCTCTGCCAACCCTGAAGTGGTACAGTCAGAAATGACCAAATATAACGGAGGCGTTGAAATTCACTAGGCGCTCCCTTATATCTGAGGCTTGTGGTTGCGTCAAATAGCGCAATAGGGTCACATATGGGGTATTTCTATAAACTGCAGAAACGGGACAATAATTATTTGGGTGCATTTCTCTGGTAATAGGTTTATAATTATGAAAAATATTGGATTACAATAAAATCTCTGCACAGAAAATTAAAATTTTCAAATTCCTTACACACTTAGCTTTTATTTCTGTGACTCCCCTAAAGGGTTTTAAAACACTTTCTGGATATGCTTTTGCAGAGTTTGGGGGGTGCAGTTTCTGAAATGGGGTGCTTGTGGGGCTTCTAACATACAGGCCCCTCAAATACACTTTAAATCTGAACAGGTCCCTAAAAATATCTGATTTTGACATTTTACTGAAAATTTGGAAATTTGCTGCTAATGTTTTAAGCTCCCCATTGTCTAAAAAAAATGAAAGATAGTTAATAAATGCCGCCAACATAAAGTAGACATGTTGCTAATGCTATTTAATATATAATTTATGTGGTATAACCACTTTTCTGTATACGCAAAAAAGTTTCAAAGTTGGAAAAATGCATTTTTTCACATTATTTGGTTTTTTTTCATAAAGATTTGTTATGAGTATCGACTCAATTTACCAGAAATGTAAAGTACAATATGTCACGAGAAAACAACTCTCAGAATCAGCCGGATAGGTAAAGCATCCCGAAGTTATTAATGAATAAAGTGACACTGGTCATATTCATAAATTTGTCTCTGTCATTAGGCATTTCAGGCTCTGTCCTTAAGGGGTTAAAGCAATGTATTTGAAAAAATTAGTCCTGGAAGGTAAATAGGGTAAGTAACACATCTAAATGATAATTCTTATCTGTATTCAGTCTCTTAGATAGACAACAGCTATTTTGTAGAATACTTTGCTTTGGATCTTTTAATGAAAAGGAGAATGCCGTGGTGTTATATTGCTTTGTGCATGGAAGATGGATCCATACATCGTTTTAAGGCTAAGAAACACAGTCATAGCTACGGGTGAGTTGTTTTAGGGGACATATATTTCTACAGTTTAGGAATGTTCATTGAAGAGTTTTTCTCTGAACTTTGTCCTTTGCATAGGACATCAAAATCAGATCAGTGGGGGTCCGACTGGATGGCATCCCCACTGATCAGCCGATGAAAGAGTTTTGGCACTCCGGCAAGCACTGTAGCCTCTTTGTTGCAGGGAACAGCTCTGAACATTGAGTAGTGGCTGTACCTGGTACTACCCTTAGTGACAGTCATTTCAGTAACCCCCGCCTCCATACAGTTATATTGTCCCTCTGCCTCCATTAAGTAATAATGTCCTTCTGTGCCTACATTTAGTAATAATGTCCCACTGTGATCCATTTAGGATAATGCCCCCCTCTCCCTCCATTTAGTAACAATGTTCCTCTCTGCCTCAATACAGTAATAATGCCCCTGTGCCTCCATTTAGTATAATGCCCCCTGCACCTTCAGGCTGGGTTCACAACAGTATATTTCAGGCAGTATTTGGTCCTCATGTCAGGTCCTCATTGCAACCAAAACCAGGAGTGGATTAAAAAACACAGAAAGGCTCTGTTCACACAAGTTGTAACTGATGGTGGCGCCGTCATTCAATGGCAAATATTTGCTGTATTTTAAAACCCATGCTGTTGTATTGAAATAAAATGGCCAGTTATTTACCGTATATGGCGGCCATCCACTCAATTTCAACATTGTGTGAACAGAGCCTTTCTGTGTTTTCCATCCACTCCTGGTTTTGGTTGCAATGAGGACCTGACATGAGGACCAAATACTGCCTGAAATATACTGTGTGTGAACCCAGCCTTATATTGTAATAATGCCACCTGTGTCTCCATTTAGAAAAAAACAAA
Source organism: Dendropsophus ebraccatus (assembly GCF_027789765.1). Taxonomy (NCBI): domain Eukaryota; kingdom Metazoa; phylum Chordata; class Amphibia; order Anura; family Hylidae; genus Dendropsophus; species Dendropsophus ebraccatus. The sequence continues at coordinate 13,194 of NW_027209590.1, read as the reverse complement.
ACTAATACTCACCTAGCCCCGGTTCCAAGGAGCACCCCATGTCTTGCAACCTCCGCGAGTGAGGGGATTGCTTCCCAGCAGCTCATAGGCTGCAGGTCTGAAGTGCCTGCAGGCTATGAGTGAATGGTGGAGTGGGTTGTTCACAGCAGCCCCTCCACCTCGCTACTTCACTGCATCTGGAGAGCTTCTGGAGCGTCAGTGCCCCATAAGCCGCAGATGGCAAACTCTGTGTGAATACACCTTTATAGCAAATCCAACAGTTATTGTGTTGGCCTTGCTTCCAGAGACACTTGGTAGTGAGTATAATTCCCGACTTTTTTTTCCCCCTGCATATTCTGCTCAATGTCAGTAAATCCATTTGACTGAGGCAGCTTTAGCAGGGTAGAAATTTAACAGTGACCCGGCAAGTTATAATGTTACGAAGACTTCCCCTGTTACCCCCCCCCCCCTTTTCCTTTATCAATGGCTGAGTATGTGAAGCAACATATTCAGCTTAAAATTGAATGACAGTGTCCCATGCATTGGCCTTATTCTGCTTGTAACAATTCTCGATGGAACGCTCTGTAATCTGTACTTTTCTTTACAATGTCTTTAATTATAATGCCTGTATTGTTTTACTGAAACCTAAAATAATTAAAATATCTTTAAAAAATAAAATAAAAATGACACATTCATCCATTAAGCCTGCCCCTCCCATTAGCCTGACCCTCTGCAGTAGGGATGGTCCGAACCCGCCGAGGTTCGGGTTCGGCTGAACCTGAACGCTCGGCATCAGATTACCGATAATTACCTATGGCTATGGCTGTATCCCAGTTTTTCCAGGCGTTCCTCCCGCTGGATCCGCCCGCTGCACGGAGCGGGCAGACAACGGTAATCATTGCGGATGGTTCGGGTTCGTACGAACTCCGTACGAACTCGTTTCAGACCATTCCTACTCTGCAGTGATGTCACTCTGTTGATAATCACTGTAGAGTGCTGGATAAATATTTAAGAGAGAGTGAGTGGGCCAACAGAGTGGATCACTGTACAGAGGGTGGTAGTCCTGCTTCCAGTGCACAAAACCACCTAAATTTACATATTATGTAAGTGAAAATTTACTGAAAATGGCTCTGAGGATGAAGGTAGGAAAAACTAACTTCATTATTAGAGTCCCAGGCACTGTGGTTACATAAACATTACATATCTTCTATTAAAAGTTCTGGATTTAAAGCATAACAACATACAGTAATATAATATGTTATAATTGCTAGTGTTTCAATTTACTTATTAGAGGATCATTTTTCTTCCTTTTGTCCCAGGGGATATGGTCGAGCCTATTTTAGTTGCACTTCAGCACACACATGCACCGGTGACGGCAATGCCATGGTGACACGAGCTGGGCTACCCTGCCAAGACTTGGAGTTTGTACAGTTTCATCCAACAGGTACAGTAAAAACATCACTGCCTGAAACTAATGAAAGATGCAGTCCTCCTCTCTCAATTCAAGCAGGGTTAACAGGCGCAACTTAATCTTGCTAGAATTGGGAGAGGAGGACTGCATCTTGCTACAGCCCTGGTGTGGGTTTGCAGGAAGGCTGCACACTGGTTCTCTTCTTGAGTATACACATGGAGAGTTGTGCCTCGATCCTGCACAACTTAGCCAAGTGAGAGGGGACCCGGTTTTACTTCGCTACTGAATTCTATCCATCCTATTGCAAGCGGATTGATACTACTTGGAAACTGGAAAATACGTTCTTTACCTGATTCCCCAGTGGCTAAAATGTAACTTTTATTAGAATTATTAAAAGTATACCAAAGACTATGGTGGAGTGCGAGTTAAAATGTCAATGAGACGGCAATCCCTTTGCCAGACTTATCGTAAAGTAATGCCATCACTTTGAAAAAGTTAGTTTACCTGACGAAACATGTCAGTAGGCATAGCTCCTTTTAATTGTCTCTGAGATCAAGGTAGCGTCGTAGGGAGAGCTATGCAGTAATGGGGAACTAGTGGGATAATGAGCATATACAGTACCAAATCACTCTGAACCGAGGCTAGTCTAAGCAGCATAGCTAGACCACAACCCCCATCACTCCGAATGGAACCCTACATCACGCAATATCCTAAAGAGGCACTAATACAGTGAGGCACTCCCAGCTAATTTTATACTGGTTAGTCCAATGACCATCACAATTATATGTTAGCGATCCTCTGCTGTTACCCTCCCCAGGATTTCTGGATGCATCGAACTCTTAATACCCTGCACAAAGTATCAGTGTGACACACAGCATTTACACACGATACGGCTTGCAAAGGGGTTACCCTGCATCCTTGCCGTCTCATTTACATTTTAACTTACACTCCACTATAGTCTTTGGTATACTTTTAATAATTCTAATAAAAGTTACATTCAGCCACTGGTGAATCAGGTATATTATGTAGTTTCTAGAAATTGATCCAAACATATCTATACCTCCCGGCCTGGCAAGGGTTTAATATCATGTATTACACACCTGGTATTATCATTTTTTTATAATTTAAAAAAAAAAAATTTCCATACTGTGTTTTACAACAGGTATTTATGGAGCTGGCTGTTTAATAACTGAAGGAAGTCGTGGTGAGGGAGGTATCCTTGTTAACAGTGAAGGTGAAAGATTCATGGAAAGATACGCGCCTGTAGCTAAAGATCTAGCTTCACGGGATGTTGTTTGCCGCTCTATGACCATTGAAATACGTGAAGGAAGGTCTGTTTATTAAAACTGTATCTCTGTTCATAAGGTAATAAAATATAAAAGAGAAGCAGGACTTCTATTTCATCATACATTAATCTTTACCTTATTCTTGTCTTCTTTTACAGAGGCTGTGGGCCAGATAAAGACCATGTCTACCTCCAGCTTCACCATCTCCCACCTCAGCAGTTGGCTTCCGTCTGCCAGGCATCTCAGAGACTGCAATGATTTTTGCAGGGGGTTGATGTCACAAAGGAGCCCATTCCTGTCCTGCCCACTGTCCATTATAACATGGGGGGCATACCTACCAATTATAAAGGCCAGGTATTGTTTTAACAAACTCAGTTTTCTTACACATAATGTATACTCCAACACTCCCATTTTAGAGCCATGCACTTTTTTGTATTTAAAGTAAATATGTAGATTGTAAAAATGTATTTAATAATCTATCTTGCAATTTAATTGTTTTACCTTACTACACTACAGTACAGAGAATTCAGTTCAATGGACCTTTAGGTTTCCTAAATCAAAGGAATAATCTGGATAGTTTTAGTTTTACATTGTCATGTTAGACTTGTGGTTGGCGCTCAATTCTGCACTGGTTTTATATTGAAATAAGCTCACTGGACAAAAAATTAGCCACCCGAGTGCGCAAGCACAGATGAATCATTAAGCTGGTGCAGATGGGGCAGCGTCACATGCTCAACTGCACGCTCACTGCCGCTACATGATCATAAGGCAGTAGCGATCAATTAGACAGTTTTTTGTTTCAATTGGTAAATGTACGTAAACATGGGTAAATGTAAGGATGTAACATAAGAGGCAATCGTGTTTGGCTGTGCCCATGGCCATACGGTGAGTAAAGTGCTGGATTTGTTGGTGTTTTGCAGCAAACTGTTCAACGTGTCTACAAACAGTGTTGTAGGCCACGAAAGTCATTGTGGTTGAATAAGGATCGTAACTGAGATGGACCTGAGACGCGTTTCGCAGCTTTTGGATCAAAATTGCTTTCAAACCTGTCAGAAATTGCTGCCGTCAGTGAATGAAGGTCCTTCCCAACCTGTTAGAGAGCGAACATTGCAACCAGTTATCAAGGCCAGAGGCGGAGTTACACAATATTAAATGATGTGACTAATTGTTTGTCCAGTGAGCTTACTCAATGTGTGATTCTTGGCTCATGTGTGCTTAAGTATGGTCCCTTGTTTCTTTATAGACCTTTATTCAGTACGACATTAAAACTGATTAAAACATATTTATTTGTTTTAAGGCTATATCCATGTAAATGGCGAGGACAGAGTGGTCCCTGGCTTATATGCTTGTGGTGAGGCAGCATGTGCTTCTGTGCATGGTGCCAACAGGCTTGGAGCAAACTCCCTCCTAGATTTGGTTGTATTTGGCCGTGCTTGTGCACTTGATATTGCTGAATCCTGCAAACCAGGTAAGTTTTTAAGGGGAAAATGTTTTCTTCTGTATGATTTTTTGATGCCTTGGTTGATTTTGCAACTCGATGAGGATCAGACAATTGAGGATATTAACACACTGACTGAAAGAAATTGGTCACCGTGGTTAAAGTCAAAGCGTTAGCTCTCTCTCTAAAAAAAGAAAGGAAATCAAGTACATCCATCTTTTTTAGCGTACACAAAAATGCATTTTTGTGTACGCTAAAAACAAACAAAAGTTGTGTTGATCCATTCTTCTATCAGTTTTTTTTAATAATAGAAGTCAATGGAAAAACAAATGAAAATGCATGCAATCAAAGCACCCATTTTTCATCCATTTTTGCATAAAACGGATGTAAAAAAAAAAAACATTTCAAAACTGCTGTGTGAACCTAGCCTTAGGTATATATTGGTCTCTGGCAAATAAGCTCGGTGGCGGAACCAGTTTGAGCTCAAGCCTGAAGGGACTGGCTGCTAGATAGCCTTCATAGACATTGAATTCATACCAGCCAGTTTGACTCACATGACTCTGCTGGTTAGTTCATACCAAAACTTTTACAATGCTAAAAGCAGAGATGAAGATAAAAGCAGCTCGGAAGCGAAACCATTATTGTTTGATTATTTTGTCATACATTCATATAAATTTGAGTTTACAGCTGTTTATTTGAGTCTGTCTTTTCTAGGTGAGGTATTACCTCCAGTTAAAGATAATGCTGGAGAGGAGTCTGTTGCGAACCTGGACAAACTACGGTTTGCCAATGGAAGTACCAGAACATCAGAGCTGAGGCTTAACTTACAGAAGGTAACTCAATCCAAATATTAGTGACTGTTAGTACATTGGTAAGAAGGACTTATCAGCTGTCCTCTGATATTTCTCTTTGACATCAATGAAGAAAATTCACAACTAGTGGTACCACTGTCTTTATCAGTAAGGTATGTGCCTACGCAAACTGACACTGTCAGCAGTACAATAAGCTGTAATACATGTAATTCAGTCGTTCAAACGGCGCTATATCTTTGCCGCTATCAAGCGGTGTAGGCATGCTAATCGCTGCACATAGGTACACTGCTGCATGCATTCAACGGAGCGACGGCAGCAGACATACGTCGCTGTATGCAAGAGACTGAGCAAACAATGAACGATGTCAGTTGCTCCTATTCCGACATATCGTAGCGGTCTATCGGCAATAGCAGGTAAAACACATGCTGTCGGCATTACATGTCTATGCACCACACTATGTCATAGTGTGCAATGTTGTCGGGATTAATCAGCAACATTATGCTGCTATTGTGACTTATGGGAGTGTGGTTTTTGGCTACATGTGGCTGTAATGTGGGAAGACGGCTTTAGGATAAGTTCACCTGGACAAAAATAAGCACCCATGTGAAGTGCTGCGCCATGGCACTAACTGGACTGTGGGCACTGTGGTGAGCCTTGAAACCCTTATTGACTTCAATGGGAGTTTCAGCGCTATACCTCATTGAAAAAAACCAAGAGGAGCAGGGTTTTGAACAGTTAGACTGTGCTTCTTTTGATCATGTCAACATACTCTAAGGGCCCTATTACATGGGACGATTATCATGCGAAAAATCGTTATATCGTTCAAATTTAAATGATAATCGTTCTGTGTAATTGCAGGCAACGATCAAAAAATCGTTGGTATGTCGTTGATCATTGATTTAGATCTGAACCTAAAACTATCGTTAATCGTCCACTAATCGTCCGCTGTAATTCCACGTTCGTTCGCTCAAGTTCCGCATTTTTTCACTAATCGTTCAGTGTAATTGCTCATTGATCATTGTTTTGCTGGGATCAGAGGGAATAAATGATAATAGTAACGATCGCAATAACCATCGCAATAACGATCGTAGTAATGATCGTATCTAACGACCATTGTTCTGTGTAATATGGTGAACGATTTCATGTTAATGATATACAATCTTGTTTGCGATCGTTATTGTTAGTTGTTAATTGTTAAAAATCGCTCCGTGTAATAGGACCCTAACAAAGCAGCCCAGAGGGGCAAAATAGAGCAGTGTCACTTGGAGAAAATTAGCATTACATATTGGAAACTTTTTGGGACTACAACTAAAAAGTTTTTAGGACTACAGCATTGATATTGATAAAATATTCAAAGAATAGCTTATCACAATTATTGTCCCAAATGTTACCCTGTTCAACCCTATTTTTGTTGCTAAAACATGCTGCCTAAGATGAGTAAATAGAAAAAAAAATTCTTTGACTACAGACTATGCAGAATGATGCTGCTGTTTTCAGAACAGGATCTGTACTAAAGGAAGGATGTGAAAAGTTAAGTGCACTGCACTCTGCTATGGACGACCTCCAAACATTTGATAGAGGTATAGTTTTTTTTTTTTTACAATAATTTAATATGTGTTTATGGTATAGATAATAGATATGTTTTTTAAAGGCTCTTTTACACAGGCTGATTACTGTTGATGAACGTTCCTAGGAACACTAATTCAGCCAATAATCAGCCCGTGTAAAAGAGACAGAGATCAGCCAAGCGAGTAAATGGCCACTTCTCAGCTGATCTGATTTTTTTGTGTGGTGGTAAAATGTATTGTTACTGGCCGCACTTCCATCTGTGTAAACAGATATACCTCAGATAACAATGAATGTTAATGGCCACAGCGATTGTTCTGCCAGGTGGTTGATCAATTATGAAAAACATCAAGATATAAAAAAAATAGGAAAAATCATATTTTTTTTTTTATATCAAACTTACACTTTTCAGCACAGCACTTTGGCACAGTAGAAACTATCTTTCCCAAAAAAAAAAAAAAAAAAACCTGTTGGCACATTGCAAAATCCATAGCGTTCTAATATTTCACGTGATGGAGCTGGTTTTAGGCAAATTTTTTGCGGGAACATGTGTACTTTTTATTGATACCAGACTTTTTGATCTTTTTTTCTGATGTTTTGAGACAGATTGACAAAATACAGCAATTCCAGTGCTTTTTTTTTGTTGTTAATTTACAGCATGCACCGTGCAATACAAATAATGGCATAATTTTATAGCTTTGCTTGTTACAGACGTGGCAATACCAAATGTATATTTTTTTGTGTTTTTTTTTCTCCTGTTTCATGTAACAGTTTATTTAGTTTGGGTAGGGGGTAGGAACGGGGCATTTTTCTTTGTTTTATTTTACAGTTTTTTTTTTTACTTTTACATTAGTGTATACTATTGCACATTAACCAGTGATCTTCTGATCACTGTAATGATACACTGCACTACCACTGTAGTGTATTGGATAGTATATATCAGCATTATGCTGGCAGGCATCTCACAGCCATGCCTCTGACATGGATGTGTGGAGGCATATCCAGGGTAGGCCCAGGGATCTTCAGAAGGCCCCAGGGATTGCCATGGATACTGACCAGAAGCCAGACCTCGTTGCTGGATTCTGATCAGGTGAATATGGCTTGTCAGGGTACCAGAACCCGTTACATGCTGTGGTCATGATTTGACAGCAGAATGCACTGACAACTGATCTCTTGCAATGCCGGTGCAGGAGCACAACATACACATTATATGATCCCGTAAAAAGCAGATGGGATCGCAATAAGGCTCATTAGTAACCGCTGTTAAAAAGCTGCATTGGTGGTCACTGCAAATGAGCACTGGTCTCGCTGATCAGGCAAGCGTAGCAGACCATGCTAATAAAAATGTAATGTACACATCAATTTAGAAGAAATAACATGGTTCTGTAAGACAAGAGATGGAAATGTTTTAAGACTTTACCTTACAGAGGATGTACCACCAGGTAATCCTCTTTAACCTGAAGCCAAGGATTGAACGGCGCTGGCACGGCAAAGCCGTGCTGCGGTCCGTTTTCCCGGACCGAGGACGGTTCCCGTGCACGGCGCCGTTCTATGCACCGGAACCAGCGGTACTCAAGCACTGGAGGTAGGCCGGCTGCCCCTGTGGTAGGGAATTCCTCCCCTCCATGACGCGGCTCCCTTAGAATGAATGAAGCCGCGTCAAAGAGGGGAGGGAATTCCCTCCCACTGGAGACGGGCCGGCCTACCTTCAGTGCTTGAGCAACGTCTCAGTCCGGAAAATGGACCTCGGCACCGGCTTCCCCGTTCGATCCGTGGCTTCAGGTTAAAGAGGATACCTGGTGGTCATCCTCTTTAACATCTGCAGTATGTATGAAAAGAACACTTAATAAGAAGTTCCAGAAAATGAGGTCTACGGGTCTGATTGTCAGAAAGCCTGTTGCATAATATGTTATAATATATCTTTGATAATAATACTACCATCCAAGAATTGACACAAAAGGTTTTCTCCACAGCGTGAAACAGTGGTTATAAACTGAGAACTTGTAAACAGAAAGATTAAGATTAATAAACTTCACTGTCCATTATTTTGTAATTTTTAGGAATTGTATGGAACACTGATCTGATAGAGAGTCTGAATTGCAAAACCTAATGCTGTGTGCTCTGCAGACTGTTACGCAGCTGAGGCTCGCAAAGAGACTCGAGGTGCTCATGCAAGAGAAGATTATAAGGTATGTTCTATAACTGTCTGCTTCAATCAGTTTACCCACAATCTGAATAGTGTTCAGAATTGTCACTATCAGGAAACAAGGTAAGATAGAAGACTCTAACCTGCTGTTATGTTCCCATAAGGTTGGGGAAGCTAAGAATGTAAGGGGTATTCCCATCGCCTAAACTTTTGTTCGGTGATAAGGAACGCAAAAAAAAAACTTGAACAAAAAAGTTTTGCATTAGCAAGATATATTTCTTTTGAAGTTTGAGCCCTTTCTCTTCCTATAGTGTTGATTAGAGACAAGCAAACCTCGAGCACACTCAGTTAGTCTGAGCTATGGCTGTGTTCATGTTTCCAGGCAGACTAAGGCTGCAATTCCCACGTTCCGTGATCAGTCGGTGGAATGCATGTACTGGAGCCCCACGCGCCCGGACAGCATCTGTAATAGATGCTGGGTGCGGGGGAGACGTATTCATAAGCGCCGCGCTGATGAATCAGCCGCGCGGTGCTGTTACTACAGCGCGGCGCTTATGAATACAGTCTCCCCCGCTCCCAGCATCTAATTACAGATGCTGTCCGGGCGCAGGGGGGGCTCCAGTACATGCATTCCACGTCCGTGATCCGTCAGGATCACGGAACGTGGGAATGCAGCCTTAATGCTCAATGTTCACTTATCTCTATTGTTGATAGCTGGTGTTATCTGTCGGATGGTCTGGATCTCAGGAAGCAGAAAGTATAGTTTATTTCCTCTCCCTTGGCTTGTCCCTGGAGACATATGTGACTTAAAGGGAACCAATCACTGGAAAAACGCATATAGAGCTTTTGAAATGTGCTGTTAGAGCACACAGCACACTTGCCACACGTGTTTCCATAGCCTCCGTGCCTTCCCCGTGTAAGCCGCAAAGTAACTTTATAAAACTGGCGCCCTGTATGCTAATTACCTGAGGTAGTCACCTGGGCGGTGTTCGGCTAGCAGGTAGTCACGGTCCCCTGGGCGTTCTTCCGCTGTAATCACGCCCCTCTGGGCGTGATTCAAATGGCAGAGTGGCTGTGGCGTCACTCGGGAGCGCGCCATGCCCAACGTCGGCGCGCTTACGTACTGATGCCGGACGCCGCCGCACATGCGCAGTGCAGCCGCTTTCATTCCGGTTGGACTGCGCCTGTGCAGAATAGCCTCGAACTCCGGCTAACAGGCTATTCGAGGCTATTCTGCACAGGCGCAGTACCGCCGGAATGGAAGCGGCTGCACTGCGCATGTGCGGTGGCGTCCGGCACCAGAATGTCACAGCTACTCGGCCATTTGAATCACGCCCAGAGGGGCGTGATTACAGCGGTAGAACGCCCAGGGGACCGTGACTACCTGCTAGCCGAACACCGCCCAGGTGACTACCTCAGGTAATTAGCATACAGGGCGCCAGTTTTATAAAGTTACTTTGCGGCTTACACGGGGAAGGCACGGAGGCTATGGAAACACGTGTGGCAAGTGTGCTGTGTGCTCTAACAGCACATTTCAAAAGCTCTATATGCGTTTTTCCGGTGATTGGTTCCCTTTAAGTGGGAGACGCAGTGGTCCTGGCACCGCTACCCCTAGCCCCCACCCCCCACCCCATGCTGAACCAGGAAGTGAGTGGGGACACAGTGGTGTCAATCCAAATTTTTGGCAGGTGGGACAACCCCTCTAAGGCAATTTTCTTCCCTTCATCCTTAGCAATGTTTTTGTTTAATCCGGTGTCTTATTAATATGTAAATTAGGGGGTTTGGTGCACTGGGGGTGGAACTTGGTACATTGATCCACGCTGCCTCCTCACAAATATTGGTGAGGGCTGTAGTACCACCCAGAGTGCATCAAACTGCCTAATTTATATATGAAAAATTGAGGTTTTAACAACAACGGTGCTGTGGATAAAGGAAAGAAAACTACTCTCATTTTCAGCTTCCCAGGCCCTATAGCAGTGATGGCTAACCTTGACACTCCAGCTGTTACAAAACTACAATTCCCATCATGCCTGAACAACCAAAGATATGGCTTTGGCTGCCCAGGCATGATGGAGTTGTAGTTTTGCAACAGCTGGAGTGTCAAGGTTAGCCATCACTGCCCTATAGGAACATAACAGCAGGTTAGAGTCTTCTAAACTGCTGTTAGCTTGACTAAAGAATTGCAACCATTTGGCACCCATTCTTTGCATGAGACAGCTTGTGCTTCAACACAGCCTCCTGCAACTGAGGAAGCAATACAAGCTCAAACGCCATCATAAATACAATTTCAAGAAATAATAGATTGAAACTCACTATTTAACAATTTTAAAGGGGTTTTTTCTAGAATTAGAAAAAGCACAGCTGCTTTGAATTTAAAAAAAACAGGACACCCCCGTCCCCAGGTTGGTTGTGTATGGTATTACAATTCAGTTCACTTCGCTTCAATGTAACTAAGCTGCAAAACCACACCCCAACTAAGCAAAATGGACGACTGTTGGCTTACACAATGTATTAAATAGCATCCGCTTTTTTTTTAAACGTCCTTCTGCACCAAAGTCAATTGTACTGCTATTACAAGACAACACCCTAAAACGGCCAGCAGTCAGAGTACTGACTGAAATAATGTTCCTACAGCCGCAGTCAAGACAACGACCATATTGAGTGCCACATATTTGCTGTTGTTTAGTACATTGTGTGAACATAGCCTAAGCCTGGATAAACACCTTTAACACAATGTTTTTGTACTATATTCCTAGTTCACTTTTAATTTAAGATAAACTTACTTAAGTAATGTTATGACTTAACATTAATGAACAATTCTTCTTGGGCATAGGTCAGAATTGATGAATATGATTCTCTAAGCCACTGCAAGGACAGCAGACGAAACCTTTTGAAGACACACTGGAGAAAACACACACTCTCATTTGTTGATAAGAAGGGCAAGGTACAAAATATTTGTGAACTGACATTATTTATTGCACAAGTGATATAACTATAATAAATGTTAAAAATAGTCCAGTGAAGGTTCTACCTGGAAAGGTAGCTCATAGTTAATACTGGCAGTGGGGGAGATTATGACAGATGGGGAGATTATGACAGCTGCAGCATGGGCGTACACCAGGGAGAAGGTGCAGATTCTTGCCTTTCCCTGGTGTATGCCAGCCATAACCTCCGCTCGCCTAATTGGGGGGTGCAGAAAGGTGGGGAGGAGGTGCGGCCTCCTCCTGCGCCTAATCTATCATGATTTACGTCCGCTCGCAGGAGTAAATCCTGTTACAAATCTACACTGCTCGGGAGCAGGGTTAGATTTGTTGTGCCAGACACAGAAACGGATGGATTTGCTAAGAGGTTTGCGCCTCTAAAGAAATCTGGCTGAGGAAAAGGGGGCGGGGCTTTATTTAGGTGGTGTATTAATATACCAGTCTTGATAGATGTCCCCATTGTGTTCTGTTGTTCTCAAGTCACAATGCACTGTTCTTGCTATTCTGGTAATTCTGACTGTCTGGCAGCTACCAGCTAGACTTAGGATAGCAATGACTAAAATGTTAATTGTGTATATTGGGGTTTAATATCCTTAAAATCTGTGTCACTGCTTTTTAAACCCACTGTTTATATCAAGGAAAAGTTTAAATATTCTGTTTCTTGTTAGGTTATCCTTGGAATACAGGCCTGTCATTGATACAACTCTGAACGAAGAAGACTGTGCATCAGTTTCCTCCTGCAATCCGTTCCTATTAGTTGCATAGAGTGTATTTCTTTGTGTACTGTAGTATTTATCATTCATTAGTTTACTACAAGTCAACAGGAGGGTTTATAGCCCAGGGACCATAAATATCTGAAAATATTCAAGCAGATTCACCACAGATGACTATATATAAAATACAATACAATAAACATTTCATCCCAAAAACATGTCAGAAGATAGTTTTATAGGCTGCGTTCACCCTATGTTATTCAGTCAGTATCTGTATATTCAGTCAGTATTGCAACCCAAAACCGGAGTGGATTGAAAACACAGAAAAGCTCTGTTCACACAATGATGACATTGAGTGGCGCCATATAACAGGTAAATAAACTGCCAATTTCACAGTAAACAGCCGCTGTTCTAAAATAACAGCATATTTGCCATTAAATGGCAGCCATCCACTCAATTTCAACATTGTGTGAACAGAGCCTTTCTGTGTTTTTATCCACTCCTGGTTGCACTAACTGACTTGAAATATACTGACTGAAATATACATATAATGCCTGAAATACCGTAGTGTGAACGCAGCCTCAGATGTAATTAAAAAGGAAAAAAAATCACAAATTACATTACAACCAAAAGATAAATCGTGCTCATGCTAAATTTCTAGACAAGGCCTGATGACTTTTAAAGCAAAAGTACCACAAGGTACATGGGCTATGGGCTTTTTACATTAACAGGCTGGGCAGGGATGTCGGGTGGGGCGATCCTTGATTTTAATGGAGCTGCGCACAACAGGGGAGCCAAGATTATCACAACTGGGGGCCGGCAAGCCTGCCCCCTTGCTTCATGCCTGAACCGTGCCCGGGAA
>NW_027209589.1:0-17024 GCF_027789765.1 Dendropsophus ebraccatus | reverse complement strand
TGTAGAGTACAAATCAAAGCCTACAAGAATGGATCTAGGGTGCCGGTAGCCGACATCTTATACCAGGTGGTTGAGGTAAAGTAAGACATGATAGGACGTCTTTCTACCTGTGAGTAACCATGTAGTAGGAATGTTTCCATTGTTCACACTTTATTGTATATTATTCAGAAAAAGTACAAAAAAAAAATAAAGGAGTTTTCTGGACAAAATACACCAATGAGCTATCCACAGATTAGCTAATAGTCACTAGACGGCAGGATGCCCACAACCACCACCGGATTAGCTGTTTGGCACCTGCACAGTGAACGGGGGTTAAAGTGACACTGTCACCTCCTTTTGCATTCTGACATCTCTCCACAGGTTTAAAAGGTAAATTTAGCGGTTTTTACATTATTTTACATCATACCATGACGATGCTTGTTCAAGTAAAAAGTCATCTTTTATCAACTGCAGATTGTGTTAGTGGACGGGGCCTCGCGGCATTAGCGCCACATAGCCCCGCCCACAACGCCACAGTTGGCCCCGCCCCCTTGCCAGCCATTGGAACAAGCCGGCCGAAAGGTCTAGACACGGTGCCAATGTGGGCGTGGCTAAGTGGCGCTATTGCCGCGAGGCCAAGCCCACTTAATACAATCTGCAGTTGATAAAAGGACACTTTTTACTTGAACAAACACCATGAAGTATGATATGAAATAAGGTATGAAAAACGCAAAATTTACCCTTTACACCTGTGTAGAGATGTCAAAATGCACAAAGGGGGTGACAGTGTCCCTTAAGCAGTTTGCCCCATTCACTGTGTAGCGGGAGCTGAAATGCAGTAGCCAGGTCTAGCCACAAAAGAAACCAATATAACAGAAAAAATGCAAGTTTGGAACCAAAGGGGTGGAAAAAGTTGGAAATGATAAATTCTCCCCCCATAGTGTAGGTGGATTACAAATACTAGAAAACACCACATTGCTTACGTATATGTGACGTGGTACTGATAGACAGCTTCATTTTTGCAGTGGATCTTTATCAGGTTGATTCCTAATGGAATGCTGTTTCCCTTAGAGCCCTGTTTAGGCAATGGTTCTCTGGGAACAAAAAACATTAGCAGTTAGTGGGAGAAGAACAGATGTGTGCAGAGGGATTCCTTGGAGGGGGAGATAGTGATAAGAGATGGAGGAAATGTTTTGCCAAACAGGAAAGCTATAGGCTAAGTTTTAAAATATACGTTCCCAATGCAGTGAAAACCACTGTTCCCCAACATAAATTGCAAAGACTTTCCCGCCATTTATAGTATATAATATCTAAAGATTCAGAAAATCTGGAGAAATCCATGTACACAATGGTTAAGGCTGATGGTTAATACTGGATGCTGGTGATCTATGGACTCTGGCATGGTAATAAAAACAGAGATGATGGAAAATCACTGAAAGGCCTCAGGAAACACTTCCCACAAACACAGTTGTCTGTACAATCCACAAATACAAGGTAAAACTGCATCATGCAAAGGAGAAGCCATATGTTAACATAAACCAAAAATGCCGGCATCTTCTCTGGGCTAAAGCTCAAAAACCACAATGGAGAGGAAAGTCTTACAGACTGACTGGAGGGGAAGACGAGCACGTACTATACCAATCTTTTCACATGGGAGTCGTGTGGTTAGGTAAAAGATTAAAACAGAGAATAACCCCTCTAATGATTAGGATTTGGGCATCTTGTCAAAGAGGTTTCACTGTATCTAGATTAGATATTAATCCTTACAATTTCATACTGCTCATAAGGCCTAATAGTTTAGTCTAATAATCTGCCACTTCCTATTCTGTAAAGAAAATTTTTTAACAAAGCCCTCCTTATTACAGAAAATATTACATTAGAATCTGACACCAGTATATAGATAAGAGGTGAAGGTTACGAGTTAAGCCTCCTCCCTCCTGTGGAATGACCTCAGCACAGGTCACAGAGCATGCCTATAAAAATCTCTCATACAAGTAAATGGGGTTCCCTTCAGTCTATTGTGCTTATGTGCAGTGAGCTTACTGTACAGCATTAAAAACAGGGTAAGATGGCAGCCCATAATAATGTACTAAAAATGAAATAAAAGAACCATCAGAAAATAGAAACTGATTATTATTATTAGACATAAGAGGATTTTTTACTCACCGTAAAATCCCTTTCTTGTGGCTTCATGGGGGACACAGCACCAGTGGGTATAGGCTACTGCCACTAGGAGGCGGACACTAGACAGAAGAAGTGACTCCGCCTGGCAGGCTATACCCTCCTACAGACACCAGGCTAACTCAGTTTAGTCACAAGCAGTAGTACACAGTAAGGAAAACAACAAGCAAAAAACCAGGCTGGTCCCGGGAACAAAAACCCAAGAACAGAACAAGCCTGGGAGCAACCACCTCAAAAAAAACAGGGTGGGAGCTGTGTCCCCCAATGAAGCCACAAGAAAGGGATTTTACGGTGAGTACAAAAATCCTCTTTTCTTGTGCCTGTCATTGGGGGACACAGCACCAGTGGGACGTACAAAAGCAGTCCCAGAGGGTGGGGAAAGAAAACGACAATCCCCATGCGGCCTGCCTGGCGCACGGCGGCCTGCAGAACCGTGCGGCCGAGACTGGCATCAGAGGAAGCCAGGACATGGACCTGATAGAACTTTGAAAAAAGTGTGAACCGAAGCCCAGGTGGCAGCTTTGCAGACCTGGGACACTGAGGCCAGATGGGAACTGCCCAAGAAGCCCCCATCGCCCGAGTAGAATGAGCAGTGACCGAAAAAGCGGCGGAGCCCTGCCACGAACGCGGTAGGCCTCCGTGATGGCTGCCCTGATCCACGCCCAATGGTGGTCTTGGAGGCAGCCAGCCCCTTGCACGGACCTGATGGGACCACGAACAGGGAATCCGAGTGGGGAAGGAATCAGTGACGGATAAGTATATCCGTATGGCCGGGACAAGGTCCAAACAATGCAGGGACCGTTCCCTAGGATGGGAGGGGGCAGGACAAAAAGAGGGGAGAATTATCCTCATTAATGTGAAATGCCGACACGACCTTCGGCAGGAAGGAAGGGATAGGGTGAAGCACAACCTTGTCCTTGTGAAGGACCAGGTAAGGGGAGCGACAAGAGAGTGCCGCCAGTTCAGACACCCTACGGATGGACGAAATCGCTACCAAGAAGGCGACTTCCAAGAAAAGAGATGAGACACCTCTCGTAAAGGCTCAAGGGAGGACCTTGCAGAACTCGAGGACCAAATCAAGGTCCCAGGGCTCCACAGGCTGTCGGAAAGGAGGGGCCAAATGGGCCACCCCCTGAAGGAAAGTCTTCACCTAAGGGCGAAAAACAAGAGCCACTGAAAAAAGACAGACAAGGCAGAAACCTGAGAACGTAAGGTGGACTGACTGAGGCCCTTATCCAGACCGGAGTGCAAAAAGGAAAGAATCTTGGGCGTGGAAACACATCATGGGGTGAAAATTATTCTGTTCACACAAGGAAAAGGAGGCCTTCCACACGCGATGGTAGATCCGAGCCGACTGAGGCTTACGGGCCTTAAGCATGGTTTGGATGACTGGTTCCGAAAACCCACGGAACCTCAATACCGTGGCCTCAACAGCCACGCCATTAAACTCAGCTGAGGTAAATTGGGGTGGAATATTGGCCCATGTGAAAGGAGGTCGGCCCGCAGGGGAAGACGCCAGGGGGGCGTCGACCAGGAAGTGCACTACGTCGGCGTACCAGGACCGACGCGGCCAGTCTGGAGCGACAAGAATGGCAGGAACGCCGAGTGCCTTGATGCGCTTCAGGAAGCGCGGGGAGAAAGGGCAGAGGAGGGAAGACGTAAATCAGGGAGAACTGCTCCCATGGGAGGCCAAGGCGTCCACCGCGAACGCGCGAGCATCCCGGGTGCGAAGAGAATGCACGCCTGGGAATACCCAACTCCGGCAGAGCCGAAGAAGAAACACCCTGGGATGAAGGGACCATTCGCCTTGATCCAGCTTTTCGCAACTGAGATAGTCCGACGCCAATTGTCCCCCCCCGGGAATGTGGACTGCTGAGAGAGCTGGAATAACCGTTCCGCCCAATGGAGAATGCGAGCGGCCTCGGTCATGACTGAGCGGTTCCTGGTGCCGCCTTGACGGTTCAGATAAGCAACGGCGGTGACGTTGTTGGTCTGAACTAGGGATGCACAATGCACCGAAAAATCGATACTACTATCGATTTTCGGGGCAAAAAAAACGGTTCGATACCAGGATTTCCTGGTATCGATACTTTATGTTAAACTACAAAATAGCGTAGTTTAAACATATAGTGCCGAGAACATGACAGGCGGCTACCTGAGCGCCTGTCATGTTCTCTCTGTGCCACCCCTGCGAACACAGACCTGGGACCCTGCACGCTCACTCGGCACAGATCATCCACCTACCATGCAGCTGCCGCCGGCAAATTTTAGGTCGCCACTCCTGCCTCTGACATCGGCAGCCCCGGGACACGTGTGTGTCACTGCGGGTCCTATGGGCTAAGATGAGGACGCGGGCCGTCTCGGTGTTGAAAAGCATGCCGAGAAACTCCATAGAATGCTCCCGAGACGCGACCACCAACCGTAAGGATTTCATGCAGAACAAACTTGTTCAGCCGCTTCAAATCCCAGATAGGACGGACGGAACCGTCTTTTTTGTTTTTTTGGGGGGGACAGTGAACAGATAGGAATAGAATCCCTGGAAGCGCTTGGAGGGGAGGACTGGGACCACAACTCCTTGAGCAAGGAAAAAGCTCGGAAAGCCGTGCCGAAGAGCGTGGGAGATTTGATGGGAAGAAACGAGGGGGTGGGATGGACACAAACTCGATCTTATATCCCGAAGATACCACCTCCCGACCCACACATCGGACACATGGGCGATCCAAACCTCCTTGAAGGAGTGCAGACGACCCCCAACTGAGAAAGAGACCGGAGTGGGGAAGGACCCTCAGGAAGAAGACTTGGGGGCAGGACCCCTGGAAGGGCGAGATCGGAGCTGCCAGGAAGGAAGGGGTTTGAAGGAGGGCTTCCTAGAGAGAGGGGACTGGAGGCGTATCCGTAGCAGGGTGCCGACGTGCCGGAGGCTCAAAGGAGCGGAATCGGCTGGATCGCCTGGTAAGCTGCGGACATCGGGACCGGTTTTGAGGGAGCAAGGAGCTCTGCCGAGATTAACTTATCCAGGCGCTCCCCAAAAAGTCTGCTTCCTGCAAAGGGAAGAGAAGTAAACACCTTCTTGGCGGCGGCGTCAGCAGACCAGGATTTTAGCCAGACAGAGCGTGGATGGCTACAGAGTGCGCCAGGGCCGAGCAGACAAACGAGCGGCTTCCTGAGAAGCATCGCACAAGTATTTGGACGCCTGCAGAATCTGCGTGGCCAGAGACAGGAGGTCCTAACGTGGAGAGTCCAGGGAGAGATCATGGACTAACTGCCTGGCCCAAGAGGAACAAGCTTTGCTGACCCAAGATGCTGCAAAGGTAGGACGCAAGGCCGGACCAGCTGCAATAAAGACAGATTTTCTTGTCCACTGGGTCAATGAGTGAAGCACCATCTGCCGGAGGCAGAGTAGTAGATTTGGCGAGTCGTGAAACAGGAAGGTCCACCGATGGGGGCACTGTCCATGCAGAGGCCAAGTTAGGGGAGAAGGGAAACCAAACCTCGGCATGCTTAGAGTATGGAATCCGCCAGTCAGGGTGTTTTCACTCCTTGGCGAGAAGATCCTCAAAAACCGTGTGACTGGGAAATACCAAGGGCTGCCGTTCATGGCGAATGAAGGAGACTTCACTCTTAGATGTAGAAGGGGACTCTTCCTGAATACGCAAGGTGTCCCGCACTGCACGGATCAAGGCTTGCACAGCAGAGGCCAGCTGATCCTCCCTGTCAGACTCTGAGGCAGAGAGTCAGAGGGGTCCCCCGAGGTGGGGGGAAAGGGGTCGCTGGGAAGCGGAACCGCCTGCAGTGGATCTGACAGGAGAAGGGTCTGAGGAATACCGAGAGGGGTGACCGTGAGATAGAAAGTCTAGATCTCTTATGAGACCGTCCTCTGGAAGGGGAGTCCGGAGATATCCTGGATGGTCCCGCAGCTGGGGGCGCCTGGGAGGGCAACCGCTCAATGGCATGAAACATGACCTGGACAGCTCAGAGAGGTCACCGATCGCCTGTGGACAGGGACCTAGCCCAGTCAGGAGAGGCTACATCTGAGCTTGGAGGGGGGGGGGGGGCCCTCCTGGGAGTTAGCACCATGGTTAAGGCATAGCAGGCAGAGTGAACCAGGCTGACTGCAGGGGAACTTCTTATTACAGCGAGCACACGCAAAGTGTGTTGCCACAGCCGCGGGGGTGAGCTGCCTAGGGAAGTTGTCCAGGAAGGGCAAACATGGTAGCTAGGGCTGTTAGCCTGGGGAGTGGAGGAGGGGGATATCACCCACTGGGTGAGCTTACCCGACCCTGGACCTGCTGTGTCGGCCACTGGAGCTGCACTTGCACTGGATGCTGGAGCAGCTGCTGCACTGGATGCTGGGGCAGCTGCTGCACTGGATGCTGGGGCAGCTGCTGCACTGGATGCTGGGGCAGCTGCTGCACTGGATGCTGGGGCAGCTGCTGCACTGGATGCTGGGGCAGCTGCTGCACTAGATGCTGGGGCAGCTGCTGCACTGGATGCTGGGGGCAGCTGCTGCACTGGATGCTGGAGCTGCTGCTGCACTGAACGCTGGAGCTGCTGCTGCTGCACTGAACGCTGGAGCTGTAAGCTGACAGGCTGGGGAAACGCAGGTAGCCACAAACTGCTGCACTAAGAATAGTCAGCAGAGAGGAGGAGGGAGAAAACCAAGGGTGGGGGCCACTGGGAAAGGAGTAGCCAATGAGAGCAAAGCAGGCGGGCGGGAAGGAGAAGTACAGGCGGGCGCTCCGCCCCCAGTGACGTCACACATGTGCGCCGATGCGGCCTAGCTCCGGCCAAAGCCGGGGACTAAATTTATGGGGCAGGCCCGGTGGCAGCAAGGCGGCGCGGAGCGCCGAGCAAATGTGGCCACTGGAGGAAAGGGGGGGGGGGGGGGAAGAGAGTCAACAACCTCCTCTATGAAGCTGCAGCAAAGCCCCAGGTGCGGCCCACGGTGATGCGGCCTAGCTCCGGCCAAAGCCGGGGACTAAAGTTACGGGCCGGGCCGGCGGCCGCGAGAAGGCAGCGCGGAACGGCGAAAACGTGGCCGCCGGAGGGAAGGGGGGAGGGAAAAACCCATGACCACTCCGGTGGTCCCCTATGGAGCTACTGTGGCTGCAGGAGAGGGAGAGAGGGCTGTGCTGCAGTGGAGGCTGGCACCAGGAGGCTGCCCTGCGGAGATTAGGGACAGCACTTGGGTGCCCTGGGACGACCCCCCACCCCCTAAAGAGAGGTCCAAAGGGGCGCTAAGGACAGGAATACTCACCTGTCCGGCATCTTCAGGTGCGCGCAGGGTCACCCCTTCGGTCACCTCGCACCTTGGTGGGGCACCGGAATCCTACCGCAAGGAGCAGACGTTGGGGGACGGGTGACCGGTGCAGGGAAGGAAAACTTTCCATGCACCCTCAGGGGGAACTGCGTCTGATGTGGCAGCCCACGCCGACGGTCCCCCTGATAACCTAAAAGAAAAAGAAAAGAAATAAACTAAAATAAAAAAGGAGGTGCATGGCACCTGTGTCTACCTCCTACGGACACAAGACTAAAACTGAGTTAGCCTGGTGTCTGTAGGAGGGGTATAGCCTGCCAGGCGGAGTCACTTCTTCTTCTGTCTAGTGTTGCCTCCTAGTGGCAGTAGCCTATACCCACTGGTGCTGTGTCCCCCCAATGACAGGCACAAGAAATAGAGTGTTTGTCTCATCCACAGAGACAGTCCTAGATGCGCCACAACCTGATTAGTGGTGCTGTGCAGGGATATTAAATGGACCTGTCATCCATATAGAAAAAACATATAAAACAAGCAAGCTAGTAGATCCTTCCCAAGTGATCCACCTGCGTCCACCGGCGCTACTCACTACATGTAAATAAAGTAATGTCCAAAGGATTACAAATGTCATACATCAGTTCCACCCCCTGGGTTAAAACAACACTGGCATATTCTGAAATCTCGCCAATCCGTCTAAATGTGGCACTACAAAGCTCAGCTAGCCCTCTCCAGCATAAGGTAACAAGTGACTGTTCCTACCTGGGTGATTGGAGCAAACACTCAGAAAGCAGGTCCAACACAGACAGTCCGCAGCAAAAGGAAACAGGATGCGATTCCAATGCAGGTATATATGTATACAGCCCGGGATGTTGGATGTAGTGGCACGGGTGATAATCCTCCAGAACTCAAGTCCAGGAACAGGCAGTAAGGTAGATGGAATGTGGGCACGCTGCATGCACCACAAAGATTTCCGCCCGTAGGTCTTAGTGATGTCACAAAGACAAAGTAAGGAGGCCGTAGTAGAGCTACGGGCGGAAGTCTTTTGTGGTGCACGCTGCCGGCCGGAGCGTGCCCACACTCCATCTACCTTACTGCCTGTTCCTGGACTTGAGTTCTGAAGGATTATCACCCGTGCCACTGCATCCAACATCCCGAGCTGTATACATATATACCTGCATTGGAATCGCATCCTGTTTCCTCTTGCTGCGGACCGTCTGTGTTGGACCTGCTTTTTGAGTGTTTGCTCCAATCACCCAAGTAGGAACAGTCACTTGTTACCTTAGATTATTATTATTAAATTAGGTGCGTGTGTGTGGGGGGCATTTCTGTGGCCAAAGCATTTCTTGTCATGCCATGAAGATCTGAAAGCAGACACTGTGTTATTGAGGCCTCCCTTATCTATATCTTGGCGCAAAGACAAATTATAGAGGTCTGTGAATTCAGCTCTCTGTTAAAACATCATAATCTTTTTAAACATTAAATACAACCATTATCCCAATTCCTATTATTTACCTCCTTTCCTCTCTTTTGACAGCAATGTCAGCAGGAGGGCTACCTCCGCCAGGAGGTGCAGTGCTTGGGACCGAAGCCATTTCTTGCCTTCCTACACCCCTACCAAGAATGCTTGGCAGTGACAGTCCTGCCTCAAGAGAGCTCACTGGTGACCTGTAACAGAAAAGACAAATATTGTAATACTCAGAGTTACCTGTATTACAAATCCGACAACAGTGCAATCATAATTAAAATAAATGCGACCCAGCTGTACCCCCTAGAGCAAGGGTTTCAAACACAAATACACAGGGGAACGAAATTAAAAAATTGGACAAAGTCACTGGCCGACATTGATATTTTTTGAAGCATGCTGCATTTCTAGCACTGTCACAGAGGTGTGCAGTATTCCTGACACTGTTGTGTGTCTGCCCCATAAAGTAGTTGCCCCATTAATTCCCCCAAGCAGAAAGCTTTCCTCTAATAGTGCTCCACATGCTAGTCAGCCTCCTCCAATAGTGCTCAATATGGTAGTCAGCCACCTCCAATAGTGCCCCACGTGGAAGTCTCCCACCCCGGGAGAATAGGCTGCACTTACCTCTTCTGGCTCCTGTGCTGGGGCTCTTCTGGCTGCAGGACGTGCCCAGATGCAGGGTGTGTGATGATGTCACCACACTACCTGCGATGGGACGTGACTCAACTCACTTCTAGGTAGCAGGCCCGAAGCTGCCTGTGGCCTAGAAGATTATAATGTGGGCGGTTTGGGTGGCTGTAAGGACCGCCCATACTATAATCTGCTGGCGGATCAGCTCTAGAAAATCAATTGATCCCCTCAGCGGGCCCAAAATATATATGTGTATGCACACACATTTTATAACAAGCATATAAAAAAGTCTTTTTAAATTTTAAGATGAGAATGAGGAAACGTTGCATTACAGGAAAAAGATCACTGATTTTAGGGAGACCAGCCAAAGAAAACACTGTCGGCTGCTGGTTAAAGGGCTCAACACAGTGAAAACCTAGGCACATTGCTCCCTGGCAATACAAACATGCAAAGAAGAGCCTATGGAGCCTCATTTGAGACTCTCAAAACACAGGACTAGCCAGAAATTCCTCTGGGAATGACCCAGCCAAGGGGTGGCTCCTGTAGGGAAACCACCAAACTACCATATTAAGTGGCTCTATAAGTCAATGTAATGAAAAGGGAAAAACCAAAGCCAGGTATCCATCCACATACAGCTGTGCCCTTTGTGGGAGGGAGAGGGATATCTGGCTAGTCCTGTGTTTTTTAAAACGTTGCATTGTGATTTATTCATTGGAAACTGCAAGATTTCAGGACTTTTTAGTAAAATTAGGAAAGAAAAAAAGATCACCAAACATTTCTTAATAAATGTTCAAGATTTAAAAACTTGAGTTAAACAATAGGCAATTTTCTGATGACACATTCCCCTTTAACATCTTATAACTCTATGCTCAGAATACATCAGCTGTGTAATCAATTATCTCAATTTCTCACCTCCTTTCCTCAGGTTTTACTGACATTTCAGAAGCTAAGCCTCCTACTTTAGGAGCTGGTGTGCTCGGGACTGTAGATATCTGCTGTCTTCCTAGACCCCTACCAGGAAAGATTGACATGGGCTGTTCTCCAACTGCAGGACTCATAGGAAACCTTGAGAAGAACAAAGATTATACACAGGTAATACATAGTTAGAGGTAAGAATTATGTTTTGCATTACGATACATTTGTCAGTGAATATACACTACAATAATACATACTAAAAGTGTCAAAGGTCCCTTATAGGAATACTGAAGATGGTTTATCTGCAGCTATATTTCTTCACTCACCGAGCTCTTCCAATTGGTCCAGCTGAATCACCACTACTTGAAGGCCTGTACTGGGGAGGCTTAAAAGGTGGGCTGATAGACGAACCAGGTTGAGGGGCAGAATCATCACCTTGGCCCAAAGCCCCAAGCATTCCCCTACCTGGAGAAAAAAGGAAGTCATGTTAAAGGAGAAGTCAGGCAAAATTTTTTATTTAGGTATTGTATTGCCGCCCAAAAGTTATACAAATTACCAATATACACTTATTACAGGAAATGCTCATACTTCCTGGATAACATGGTGATGTCACTTCCTGGATAACATGGTGATGTGCAACGGACCGCAGATCCCAGAGCAGTGCGAGATGTCTGCCCTGCCGTCTGCCTCCTCGGCGCTGCACGGACCACCGAACCCCCCCCCCCCCCCCAATGTAACCTGGAAATGATCTCTGAGGGATCCTCCGGCAGGGGCAGTGATGACGCGCTACACCTGCTGGGGGATCCCTCCTGCGACTGACCGGCTGAAGAGGAGAGAAGAGTGAGTATAATTATTATATTTTTTGTAGCAATGCAGTGGGACATTATAAGTATTTGGGGGACATTGTAGGGGGACAATATAACTATATGGGGGACATTGCAGGGGAACATTATTACTATATGGGGGACATTGCAGGGGGACATTATTACTATATAGAGAGCACAACAGGCAGCATTATTACTATATGAGGGACAATGCAGGGACACATTATTAGTATATGGAGGACAATGCAGGGGACATTATTACTATATGGGGGCACAGCAGGGGTACAGGGGGTTACCCAACATACCTGCTTGAGGGGGTGAAGGTGAAGTGGGGGGAGATGAAAGTGGGGTGAGGGGCTGGGTTAAGGGTGTGAAGGGGGAGTTAGGGGGGCTGGTTGAGGGTGCGAAGGTGGAGTAAGGGGGCTGGTTGAGGGCGTGAGGGGAGGCTGGTGAGGGGGGAAGTGGAGGGATTGAATGGGGGCTGGGTGAGGGGTGGAAAGAAAGAGGGATGCTGTACTTTGGGGGGGGGGGGGTGGGTTGTGGCATTTTGCACTGCTGGGGTTTGATTATAGTTTTGCTTTTTTTTTATAGTCCGGGCCCTCCGATGGTCTTAGGGACAGTGAACTGGTCCCCTTGTGAAAAGTTTGGGGACCCCTGGTTCTATGGTCTAGTGTGGCATTCCTACAATCATACTTAGTACAGCACAATGCATTCATTATAAGGGTTATACTATTGGGTAGAATCGTACCCAATAATCTGTTGCTCGGTCCGGTGATGGTGCTGATTAACGTTATACCATGATGTATACATTGCCACGTGTTATCTCGAGCTCTTAAAACTTACCCAAAAGGGTCCCACTCGGCCAGGAGCCACAGGTGGTGGGGTTTCAAAGCCCAAACCACGGAACAGAGAAGGCAGCACATTTCTTGGAATCCTGTGCCTCCTTTAGAGAGAATTATATAAATATATTACAATTAATACTATGTTAAAAAGGGAGGGGAGCTTCATTGGCTTATGGAACCTCTAAATTACAGGAGCATTCCTGACATTATGGAATATCCATCTCTGAGGTGTGCTCCTATTCCATGATAAAGAGATTTATCTGACTTTTTTTTTTAAAGCCAAAGCCAGGAATGGGATTTGAAATAGGAGAAATCTTAATATTTCCTTTATGACCTGTTCCCTATTTATAGTCTAGATCTGGCTTTGGCTTCAGATAAACACACCATTACACTACAATCTACTATACATTCCCTAATTGACCACCAATATACAACATAAATAACAGCCGTAGACTCCAGTCCTTTATCAGAAGTGGTTGAAGCCCCTGCACCCCAAACAAGTCTTTTCTACAAATGGCAGAACTTTCCTGTCACTCATAATGGGTGTACCCATTTAAAGTGTGGTCCATGTACCCATATCCTATAAAAAGTTGATTTGTGCCCATTAAGAGATGCCCTAATAAGTTTACAAATATCTGCTACCAATGAATAAATAATCCTCACACCTTAGGGGTGCACCCTGAACCCTCACATGAGGGTATATGTAATACATAGTCTTAATATGAGAGTTATGGCATAAGTATATAAGTAGTACTGAACTACACTCTGCAATACTGAAAAATACTAAACTACTCCTTGCAATTATAAAACCACTAGTATACGATGCAATAAAGATCAAACACAAAACATATGGAAGCATCTGATACACATGTCCCATAGAGTAACTTACTTCCATACCACTGGTGGCCATAATGGACCTAAAATGTATCTGTATTAGGCTAGTTTCCCATCGTATTTCAGGTGACTGACGCCAATCCATTTCATCCCTTCAAAAGTCACCATATGGGGTGTTACATATTATGCCTCCGCTTCTTTGAGCGGAGATGTCATTCCTTTGACTGGAGAGCAGCGGCAGTGTGAGGAGCACAAGCTCTCCCATAGATGGGCAATGACACACTCAGACAGGCGGGATTGATACTCCTCCACATACCTGTTTCTGTTTGCTTGTCTATATTCAAGAAACTTTTTTTTGCACTACCTGTGTGTTTTTTACTTTACCTTTACTGTTGGGTCCAAGCTGGCAGCTACCTCCAATCCACGACCTCTGGACAGAGAAAGTTCTCTACCTGCTGCTCCTTCTTTGGAGTCAGATGATGGTGGCTTAATTCCAAAGGGCGTTGGAAAGCGAGAGCCTCCAAATGGGGGTCTGGTAGGATCCATTCTACAAAAGAGTAGATGCTGTAGTAGCATTTTACACAAGACAAGAGGAGCGATTTATCAGATCTAATACAAAGGAGAAGTGAAGCAGTAACAAATAATCTGCTAATCGGATCGGGGCCGTATGTCAGCACCCCGCCAATCAGTCTATGTAACCTGGGAAAATCCCTTTAAAAACAGCAATGTGATCCTTACAATGCATGGCTATCACCACTGCAGCCATAGCAAAGAGGCCATGAAGTTAAAGGGGTTATCCAGAGCTACAAAACACGGCCACATTTTCCCCTCTCTTGTCTCCAGGGTTTGGGACTCAGTTCCATTGAAGTAAATGGAGCTTAATTGCAAATCACACCTGACCTGGAGACAACAGTAGGGGGGAAAAAGTGGCCATGTTTTTGTATTGCTGGATAACCCTTTAAGTGTAGCATCCCAACAGGTGTGGACCCCAATGTGTTACCTTTCTGGGATGACTTACTAATTCGGGAGCAGAGTCTAAGTATCCTTTAGGTCATCACCCTTTATCCTGCTCCAGGATGCGGAAGCTGGACTTCTGCTGCCAAGGATAACAGGTTGTTACAGGCAGAGGTGAGGCTGGTGCAACAGGTCAACAACTAGGTGTGAGAAATACAGTCTGACAAATATCTATATGTATATCTAAAATCTATAGGTATGGCCTATACTACCATACAATAATCATTTTATATATATAATATACTTGAACGTGCCTTTTGTTCTCCCTAGGACTAGGGAGTGGACTTGTGTTGGTGGTGGTGGGGGGTGTCAGATAACTCAGGGACTAGGCGAACAGCCAATAATGCCAGGATTAACCAATGATGTAACCATCTCTTTTCCTGTATGTCATATTTAGTATAAGAACTGTTGTACGTGTAATAAAGGGAGAACCTTTTGCAGTGATACCAAGTGCCTCTGGCGTCTGTGTGAATCTGTATGAGCGCTTATACTATTATTTGATGTAATTTGGATACCCCACAAAGAGGAAGAAATCACTATTATCACAATAACGGAAAAAGAACAGTTCAGTGTGGGGTAAAGAAGAAAGAAGTTCCAGTATGTGGGGTTAATGTGCTGCAGGAGAGTCAGCCCAGCAAGGGTTAAGCAGCCATTATAAGTAGATGAAGAAGGGCTGAGGATATTCTGGCAGCAGCAGGTACAAGCACAGGACGATTGTCAAAAGTCCAGGTCATGCACAGGAGGGTCGGTCATAGATGTCAGGTAAACAAGCTCAGGTCAGATACAGCATGGCAGATCAGAAACAACACACCTTCACTATGGCAAAACCACAATACTGCTCCAGGTGGAAGGGTGGAGCATCTCTAAATAAGTAATGACAGGCAAGGATAGGTGGAGGCCACATTAGAGACATAAGCACTGGGCCAATGAGTTAGGGCCCTATTCCAAGGGCCGAGCAGGGCCCGATCAACAATGTAAACGAGCGCCGATCAGCTAGATCGCCACTCAATTACTGGGCCAATTCCACGGCCGATGATCGTTGAGCGGGGGCTGCAGGGACATCGTTACCGATGTCCTTGCAGCATACATTACCTGTCAGGGCTTCTCCTCCGCTCTGTCTTCCTCCCCGGGTCCCGCGCGCTCTGGCTTCAGAATGGCCTGTCAGCTGACAGGTCACTCAGCCAATCACAGGCCGCAGCAGTCCCGGCCTGTGATTGGCTGAGTGCTCTGTCAGCTGACAGGCCACTTTAAAGCTAGAGCACGCAGGACCCGGGAAGGAAGACACTGGCTCAGCAGCTTCTCCCTAATGTCCTACATGATCCGGGGCAACTTCTGAGGGAAAAAGGAAAGATATAAAGCAGCTTCTCCTGTGTGTGCAGTGGATGCAGCCAGTCTCCAGCCTCCATGTCCTGAACAACTCACAACTAGACTAGAAGGAGCAGGTGGTCTTTTAGCTTCTAACTAAATATTCACACCGATAACAATGCCAGATACCAGACGGATGACTCTCCCATTCCTCCTCTTCCTCCTCTCCCCATCCCCACCTAACCAATGGTACACACCCAACGTCAGTGCTACCCTCCAAAGTATGGGCACCTTCCTCTTCCACATCTTCCTCCATCTCATCGTCGTCGTCCTCTTCTTCCTGCTGGCCTTGCTGCTGAGAAGCTGACAACAGTGTCACGCTGCGAAACGTCTCCTCACATCCCGGTCTCCTCCCTACACAAGTTGCTCTGCTTTGTTAAGAGCAGGGTTTCTTTAATGACGCACAGGAGAGGGATGGTTAGGCTCACTATAGTGTCATCTTAGTGAATAGAAAAATAATCTTCAGTGGCACTCACCATAAATATCGTCACCTTTATGAAGTATAAACACGCTTGTACAGGATAACATGAGGACGCTCTCCCCGGCCTACGACCGTTTCACGCCCTTCCGGCGCTTTCTCAAGCATCACTGCTGACCCTCTTGGTGGAGCCCTCAAGTATGCGCAAAACTTTGCATATGTCCGCCATCCATGCCCAGTCATGGCTGACAAACTGAGGCAGCTGAGAGGTAGGCACACAGAAATTTTGGAGCTGGTATTCCATCAGAGCTCTCTGTTGCTCGCACACCCGGGCCAATATATGATAGGTAGAATTCCAGCGAGTGGTGACGTTGCAGATTAGCCGGTTTGAGGCAAATTGAGGCGTTGATGGATCTTCCTCAGGCTAGTAGCAGGTCCGTGGGACTTATGAAAGTGGGCGCACAAGTGCCGCACTTTCACCAGTAGCTTGGGGAGGTCTGGGTACGTTTTCCGGAAACGTTGAACCACCAAATTAAAAACGTGGGCAGGCATGGTACGTGGGTGAGTTCTTCCAGCTCCAGAGCCGCTAACAGATTACGGCTGTTATCACACACGACCATGCCTGGTCCCAGCTGCAGCGGTGACAGCCACCTTTTCGTCTCCTGTAATAGGCCGTTCAGCACCTCTCGGGCACTGTGCTGCCTATCGCCCAAGCTGAGGAGCTTGAGCACAGCCTGCTACCGTTTTCCCACGCCAGTGCTGCAGCGCCTCCATCCAGTGGCTGAGGTAGATGGTAAGTGGGGAAGACGAAGAGGAGGAGGTGGTGGGGTTGGCACAACCTGTGCTGGCAATTACCTTTGGGGGTCAGAGATAGTGCCTCCCAGTTTGAGACCCGGTCCCAGCTTCCACCACATTGACCCAATGTACCATGATGGATATGTATCTTCCCTGACCGCAGGCACTTGTCCACGAGTCCGTGGTGAGGTGGACCTTGGCGCTCACCAAGTATCTGAGGGCCCACTTGATGTTACCGGACACGTGCTGGTGCAGGTCGGGGATGGCACGCAGGGAAAAGTAGTGGCGGCTGGGGACCGAATACTGTCGCACAGCAGCTGCCATCAGGTCGCAGAAGGACTGGGTCTCTACAAGCCGAAACAACATCTCAAGGGCCAGCATTTTTGAGATGTGGCTCTTTAGGGTTTGGCTTGTGGGTGGCTCGCTGCGTACTCAAATGCCTACACAATGGACAATTGGTTGGCTGGAGGCAAACGAAGGTGTGGGCGAAGTGCCGACACAGGCAAAGGGG
>NW_027209588.1:0-17113 GCF_027789765.1 Dendropsophus ebraccatus | reverse complement strand
TCCTCACTGCAACGAAGGGATTTTTCTTTTTCTCCAATTAACGATGCAACAAGCACCTTCTGAAACGACCTGAAATTTTTACATTATCTACGGAAAACTACAGCTGTTAGCTGGTTACGATCATTGGAATGATTGTAATAAGAACAACAATGTGCACATACATTTGCATACTGATTAGTGAATGATTAAAGGGTAGCTCACCCAAAAAATTACTTTCAAATCAACTGGTGCCATAAAGTGCCAGAGATTTGTAATTCACTTCTATATAAAAATCTTAAGTCTTACCAGTACTTATAGCTGCTGTAGTCCAGCAGGAAGTGGTGTTTTCCTTTCCTGTCTGACCCAGTGCTCTTTCTGTTGCTCCTCTGTCCATGTCAGGACTGTTCCAAAGCAGGAGCAATCCCCAGAGAAAACCTCTGCTCTCCAGACTGAAATATACAACTTCCTGTTGGGCATACAGCAGCTGATAAGTACTGGAAGAGCTTGGAATTTTTAATAGAAGTAAATTACAAATCTCTGTCACTTCATGAGCAGCAGTGATATGAAAGAAAATTTTTTTGCGTGGGCACTACCCCTTAACCTGTTTATATGGTCAACTCAAAAGATGCGATCAACGACAATTATCGGGACCAAACTAAACATGTCCTGAAAGGGTTAAATGTAGCTTTGTTGTCAAGGGGATTAAATGTAACTTTAGAAACTTCCAGAAAAAGCGTTAGAATGACAGGAACAGGAGTCTTACTCTTTGTTAAAGCTTTATAAAAACCAGGCGGATGTCTGTATACAGGCAAGTAAATCTTATACCTAGTTAAATGACAACTAGTATAGTCTTGGTAATAAAAAATCTACACCCTCTCTTGAATGAGAGAAATTATTTCCAAAATTCATAGAGACGATTGACACATTTTTAAGTTAGCGTGATAGATGCATAAAATATTTTACATGCACATGATTTTTTAGATGAATAGCAGATGTATGTGTTTGCAATGACTTCTGTATACCCGTTTAAACAATTACTAAACATGAAGAATTTTTTTTTATTTTGCAAGTCTGATATAATCTATGATTAGCCAAAGGGATCAGCACAGAAATGCAATGCTAAAGCCGTTCTGCAAAACAAATAGTTTATACTTTTTGATCATTGAACTCTGTAGTCTCTTAAACAACATCACATTCTCCAATTCAAAGGATCTTTCCGGTTTTCTATTCTCAGGTTACAGAGCCTCTCTTTTCTGAGGTCATATATGTCATATCCAGACAAGTATCTGATATTTGCCGACTATTTGATGCTTTCTGTCTGATAAAAAATATTAAGCAGAAGTTTATGGACTATAAAAATAAATTCACTGCGTTAATCCTATAATCTACTGCTGCTACAGTGAAAAGTATGACTTTGAGACAGGATGTGGGTTTACAGTATATGGGCTTTCCTATGTCAGTTTAGTTGTCATCTAAAGATTGGGTAAAAAAAATAAATAAATAAAATAAAAATAGGACTTTATTAACCTTGAGGACACAGTGGTTTTGTTGCCTTAAGCACTGTTGTTATAACTTTCAAAATTTAATCAACAGTAGATGTGATATAAAGCAAGTTTGCAATTTAAATTATTATTTTTTTTTATTTATCATGGAAAACACAGAACTTCCTGTTTTCTGACTCTTTTTTTTCTCAAAAAACAGGAAACAGTCAGAAAACAGGAAGTCTTGTGTATCCCAGGCCATCTGAGCGCAGCCATGTGACTGATGGATACATTGAGCTGTGACTCTCTGTTCTGGGTGGAATTCCTGTGGTTAGTTTGCTTTTTTCTACCAGCACAAGTCAGAAAATCTGCCTTTAGGAGACTGGACCTGGATTTCTGGTAAGTCAGCTTTGTTTACAGATGATAACAAAAAATAATAATGTATATTGCAAACATTGCTTATATCACATCATACTGTTGATTAGATTTTGAAAGTTAGAACGACAGCGACACTTTAACCTTTTGAGGACCAGGCCAAATGACCCAGTGGACTGCGCAAATTTTGATCTTAGTGTTTTCGTTTTTCCCTCCTCCCCTCTAAGAGCTCTAGCACTTTCAGTTTTCTATCTACAGGTGTGTAAGGGCTTGTTTTTTGCAGGAATAGTTGTACTATGTAATGGCATCTTTCATTCCACCATATTATGTATGACAGAATCCCATTAATTATTATTTATGATCATATAAATTGTTGAAATCGTAAAAAGAATGCAATATGGTAACGTTTGGGGGGTTCCTGTGTCCTACGTAATGCACTATATGGTAAAAGCGACATGATACCATTATTCTATAGGTCAGCCCAAACAGGGTTTACACAGATTCTCTAATGTTATATATATTTTTTTATGAAATCCTTTTTTTGGCAATTAATTATTAATAAAATGGGCCTATTGTGACGTTATAAAGGTTTTATTTTTTTCACCTACAGGGCTGTATGGAGATGTATTTTTTCCGCCATAATCTCTAGTTTTTATTAATGCCATATTTGTGAAGATCAGACGTTTTGATCACTTAATATATAAAAAAAAAAATAATGTAACATCAAATCGGTAATCCGCGCACTTTTTCCCTGTTTTTGTGTACGCAGTTCGCCGCTCGCAATGACACTTGTTATATTTTTATTAGATCGGACAATTACGCACGCTACGGAATATATGTTTATTCATTTATTTTTATATGTTTTATTTATATAATGGGTAAAGGGGGGGTGATTTAAACTTTATTGGGGGAGGCCTTTGGGGTAGTGTAATAGTGATTTTTACTTTTTTTTTTTTTTTTTACACATTTGAAGTCCCTTTGGGGGACTTTTACATATATTTGTGTGATTATTCACACTGATCACTGCTATGCCATAGGCAGAGCATTGATCAGCGTGATAGGCGATCTGCTTATTGAGCCTGCATGTGCAGGCTCAGTGAGCAGATCGCCGATCGGGACCGCCCGGAGGCACAATCGCTGCAGCCTGTCATCAACGGTGAGGTGACGGGCTGCTCAATGCAGCCGGCCCCCACCTCCTATGAAGCGTGCTCCGGAGCGCGCTTCATAGCAGGAGAAGCACCCTGACGTACAGTTACGCCCAGGGTCTTCTGGTGACAGACTTCCACGGCGTAACTGTACGTCCAGGATGATTTTTTTTTTTTTTCTTCGCCTTCTAAGAGCCATAACTCTTTTACTTTTCCAACTATGGGTCTTTTTGATTGCATTTTATACTTTTTTTTCCCTGATAAATAATGTAATTAAAAAATCACTTTTTTCCCTCTAATCATTTACCTGTTTACAAACAAACAATAATGTTATATTTTAAATCCTTAACCCCTTAAGGACCCATGACGTACATGTACGTCATGGGAGCCTGTGACTTAAGGATCCATGATGCACATGTATGTCAAAGCCCATTGGCTCTATGAATTGAGTATAGGAGCTGAGCTCGCTTGATAGAGGGTGATGCTGTCGATGACAGCATCAGCAAATGTGCTGCTGCCCACCAGGGGCGGAATTTAACATTACCATTGGTCCCCGGCTGTTTAACAAGGCTGGTCCCGCCACCCCCACCATTGTAACTATGGTAGCACTAGCGTGGTGCTCATAGTACAGGATAGAAATGTAACAATGCCCTGATGTTTGCAAAATTAAAGATGAAAACAAGCGTTTTTTTTTTTTTATGCAAATCATGGCAGAACTGTACAAAGGAGATAATACACCACTAAAAGGTATGTCTTTTTGGTTGGCCATTGGGCCCCCCTGGAGCTCTGGGCCCCAGGCTACCGCCCCGAAACAGACCTATTGTAATCCACCTTTGCTGCCCACCATTAATCCCTTAAACGCAACCATCACGGCATTTAAGTGCCCGTGACAGGAGTGGCCTCTGTCACTGTCCAATCTGGACTCCTGCAGTGTGACTGGGGGGTCCAATCGTTTTTCCCTAACTGCCTGGAAGTAAAATACTTATTTCTGTGCAACATTGATCTTCTCATAGAGTCTGCCTCAGGCAATGGCATAGCCTTTACCAGTGTAAGCAATCTTATGAACGTGTAAACAAAAATGCACAATTTAAAAAAGAATATATCTAACCTTTCCCCCCCAAAAAGTTTAAATCACCCCCCCTTTCCCATGTTACCAATAAAACATTTAAATAATAAATAAACATGTTCAGTGTCGTAGCTGGTGCAATTGTGTGATTTTTTAAAGGGCCAAAATAACAGTATGGGATATAAATTATACTAGTAGACACAATGAGGTTTTTAGTTAAACATGTAATATACTCATATAATGTAATACATGTAATACACAGAAAAAATAATTTGCATAGTTAGAAATGTTGGATTGCTGTTATGTTTCATGCAGATATATAAATTATTATAGGTGTGGTCTGATTGGACACTGGGCTTTCCCTTATGCTGTACTAAAAGGCTCTAAGAGGCTACTTTTGGGTTGTGTAACACTTGGTAAAAGCAGGGAAGCATTGAATACTACAATTTACTAAAAAACATTTTCCCATTGACAGACTTTAAACCGAGGCACATTGCTAGACTCAGAGAAGCAGGGTGGCCGTTCCAACCAAACTGTTAGAGGGTATAGGAGAAGTGCTGTAGTTACACGAGGGCATGCACACATGACATACTGACTCTAGACATCTCAGAAAGACTACTTGTTCAAGCACAAACAGCTCCCAGTTTCCTTGTCCACCATCCAGACCCAGGTGCCACCTTCATTTCACACTTGTTTTACAGCCTGGCAGATTCCCTGTAACATATGTTCAATTCCACTACATATTATGCATCTAGGAGAACTACCTAGACCTTGTATTAAAGAGGTAGTGCGGTCTAAAACATTTTTTCACTAAACACACATTACAAAGTTATACAACATCTTGGGATGATCACGTAATCTTCAGGAGGCCGGCCTGACTGCTCCAGCCCTCCCTCATGCCGGCCCACCTCCAGGGTGCCAGCAGCTGCTCAGCAGCCATCGGCTAAAAATGAGCCCCAAGCCCCACAAAGTTTTTTCTATTCCATTTATAATTTTAAAAAAAAATAACGTCCATTATTTTATGGTACTTGTATTATTCTACTTCAGGTGGCCTGATTGGCCTTTGGGTGTGTCTTTATTTGAAAAGTCCTTTGAATTTAATTGTAAAGACTGTAAAAGGACGATGCAAAAAGATGAACTGAGTGTGAACAACTAAAAAATAACATCCGTCGTTTGCAAAAGACATCTGTCACTTAATACACTGTGTGCAAATGACTTTGGTTATTTCATAGACTTCAATTCAAGATTGCTATATGAACATTGTAATTGCAAAATATACATAACAAGATTTTATCAGTTTCTGGATTTCTTTAACCCTTTCACGTTCACAATACAGCTGTAAATATTCCTGCTGCTGATGCCCCGTGCAGCAGGAATCTATATACATATAACGCTGCGATCTATAGCGATCACATCATTTAAGTAAGTCAGTGACAGGATATGCACCTGTCACTGACTGATCAGGACCCCCGATCACTAACACTGACTGGTGGAGGAGATCTCCTTACTTCCAGCCTATTGGATCAATGATCTTTGGATAGAGTCTGCTTTCAGGCAGGCTGTATGAGAAGATCGCCGATAGCACTGATTGATGCTATGCTATAGCATTAATGAGTTTATGCAATGCAATGATTGCATATTTAACTGTTTAAAAATAGTGTAAAAAATGTTTTAAAATATTTTTTAAAAACCTTTTTAAATTACCTCCTCTCCCATTATACAAATATGTAAAAAGATATGAATAAATAGACATATTATATATCATAGCTATTAGAAAATAGCAATATTGTTCCCGCACGGTGAACAGCATAAACAAAAAGAGGCCAAAAACACCAGGATTATATAAAAATTATATATCGGTAAATTTTTTTTATAAAAAGCGTTAAAAAATTTTCTTGTTCACCAATATGATACAATAAAAGCTAGAGATCATGGCGCAAAAAAAATGACGACCCAACCAGCCCTGTAGGTGGAAAATAAAAGCATTATGGCTGTTAGAAGGCGAGGGGGAGGACACTACCTCATTGTGACCTGGACATCCGTGCATCAATGACCTTCGACCATGAAGGGGTCAAGGTATTTATGTTTTGCACTGCATTTCAGGAATTATAATGAGACTTCTAGAGTTTTCTGAATTATTCTTTTGTTATTATTTGCTCTAAAACTGACATCATATGCTTTTCATTGTCCCTCTCTTACATCTAGTATATGTGTTTGTTTATAAATATTAGTTTTATCCTCTAGAATGGAGGCACAAAACATCCTCGTTATTGGATCCTAGAAGGGCCCTCAGGACACATGATGAAATAAAGCAAAGCGTTCATGTTATGGGAATAATATATTTACTTATGTGTTGGCAGAATGAAATCGATATGTGCCAGGTCGCATCTATTTATGTTACTTGCCTTGCACCTGTCTAGACTGCTTAACAGTTTGTAACATCATTATTTCCTAAACCAAATGGTAACTGGTTGCGCAGGGAATAGCTTACATTGTGAACGACTGAGCACAGTCTAGATGCCATCAATATTTTACACATATAAGTTAAGATGTAATTTCTAATTATTCTAAGAGCTCTTATAAATACAGTTTATTGTCATTTTATATATTACTTTTATATTACTTTGGAATTTTACGCACTAAGAGTAGAAGAAGAAATGGAAGGAATTTGTTTGCCATTCTTTATGTTTTCATCCCCACCTCCCCTATTTCTATTTCCATGGACAGAATTCTATTAGAACTTATGCTTTGTAATGCTTCACTTTATCATTATATATCATTTCAAACAAAAACAACAAAATACGTGGATAAAATAAAAAAAAACAAATGGAGTATAATTTTTTATGCTGTAAAATAACATTTTTATTCTGAAGGTCAGTATGATTGTTAAGGACTGGTAGCTGTCTCCCTGATCCATGAAAGAAATGTCTGTGATTGAATCCATTTTTTTCCCCCACTGATGTAGGCATCCCCCCGCCAGTATGTATTGCACTACATGTACGCATCCCTTCCCCCTAGTATGTATTCCATCATGTGTAGACATCCCATCACGCCCAGTATATTGGTTACATGTATACACCCGACGTGGCATCACCCAGTAGATTGTACCCCCAAAATGGCCCCTATCACTTAGCTAATACAGCACACCCTACCCTTCCTCTTCTCATTGTGTCCAGTGGTCTGCCCAACCTCCCTACACCCCTATAACAACTTACCTCCGTAAAGAAAAAACGCCATACTCACCTACTGCGCAGCACTGTAGGCTTCAGGAGTAAACTCCTGGGAGCGTAACCCCCCCCCCCCCCCATCCCTTACCCACCTAATTTCACTACTGGTGCCACCACATCAGTGTTTTTCATGGATTCTTCAGATGTGGCATCAATGGAATCTGTGAAAAACACGGATCCAATAAACTTCTATTTGGGAATCCGTGGCACGGATCATCTGAGGGGACAGATACAATTCAATGGGCCCTAAAATTGCATTCAAAGATAACTTCACGTTACATAAGGCTTAATGCTCTAGTATGAGCTCTATAACTTTTCTTAAATTTTATTAATGAAGCTGTGTGAGGGCTTCTAGTTTTTGTTGTGATCTGTAGTCTTTATTGATTTCATTTTGGGATGGATGGGCCCCTCTCAGACAACGTCCTCAATGCTGCAGGTGCTTTTGATTGTGGCATTTAGGGGTTAAATGAATAGCATCAGCATGATTGCTCATGTCAAGTCACATTACTGTGACCACCAGCTAATATCCTGCTGGTGCAGCAGTCCAGACAACAGCTGTAATTGCTCATGTTGAAAGGCAACGATTGGCTGTATTTCAGCATGTTCTAAAATTCATCTTATGTGTGATAGGCTTATATGTCTTCCATTACTGCACTCACCAACACCAAGGTCGTCATTGTACTTAAGTGATCCACCACTGTCCACAGCTCTCCTGGGTGAATGTAACTCAGAGAGTCACCTGTCTGGTGGCCTGTTCTAAAACCATGTTTGGTAGCAGCATAAATGTTATTGACAATGACATTTATGCTGCTGCCAGACACAGTTTTAGTAAACTGATGGGTGATTCACTGGATTAACCTGGATTAACCTAACCCAGGAGAGCTGTGGACAGTGTGTACACAAAAAGAGATAAGACAGCAACCATTATACAGCTACACAGCTTACAGTACTTTTATACCCCTCTGTAAAACCCTCTCTAAGCCTGCCTCTAGCTGTCTCCAACCAGTGCAAATGCATGTCTACAGGAGCTGATAGATAGATAGATAGATCGATCGATAGATAGAAGGAGAAAGTGTGACGTTGCAAAGGAGGTGACTATAAATAACCCCATACACCCATGCTTTTGCTGTAATATAATGTTCTATGTATGGCCACCATTTTGGACTAACCTTTGTGCAAACCTTTGAAAAATTTGGTTTGTTCCTAAATCAAATTATTTGCAAAGTTCAGAATGAATCTCGGTTTAGGAAGTTCGGTATGCTAATCTTTAGTGATAACCACTCAATTAATGAACAAAAAAAGCAGAACTGATATAAATGTGCAAACATTTTAGTAAGAGATTACTAAACGGGTTTTGTGCAAAACTAAATTCTTGCCAGACACATTCATGCCAGATAGAAAATAATTGGATCCATAAGGGGAGTACTTCTTTAGATTTTTTTTTTTTAAGCATTTTGTCATAATTTAGAATTAGTGGTCAGCTTTATGTAGCACCTTTTATTTGATGTGCACTGTATTGAAATGAATAAAGATAAAGTTCTTCTGGATATATAATATATATATTATATAATATATATATATATATATATAAATATATATATATATATATATATATATATGTATTTGCTGTATAAACTGCCCAGACATAGGAGAACATATCTACAGTGAAGATTTTTACTGGCTTTCCCAGCTTACTGTTTATTTATTTATTTTTTTCACAATATCGCAATCTTTTAAACCTGTAAGCTTTACTACAATTATGAATCATTATTATTATTATTATTATTATTATTATTATATTATTATTATTATTATTTTCAACAAATGTCGAGTATGAAATGATCTCTTTATTTGACATGGTTTACAATGATCAAACTGAAGGTCATCACTTGCTAACATTATCATTGTTCAAAAACTGGAAGGCAGATGTCTTTTGGCCACAAGCCACAGAATGCACAAAGATGCAACCTGATACAGACGAGTCTGCAAAGCGCACTCTATTTTCTCGTTTAATGAACACAAATTAGGGAAAGTATCCCCTTACACATCAGACAATGTGTGAGCCTTGGTATTTTCAATAAAAACAATGTAATGCTAGTGTGAATATCTGTGCATTTAGCACCCCATACATAATCATGGTATATTAAGCAGAAATAACTTATTGGGCAACACCATTAATAATATGGCATGCAAATAGATGTATGTTAGTCTTCAAATAAAAAATACATGATTACTATAAAATAAATGGGTAGTATTGATAAGACCGAAACTGAAATTGATAGGTGTTTACACCAGATTCTAACTAGAGATGAGCGCAACTCGAGTATGTTCAAGATTAATTGTGCAGTCCTAATAAGTCCAAGAAAACATGAATATAGCCTATGGCCTGTGGCTGTATCCACGTTTTCCCGGACTCCCTAGGACTGCATCCAATTGCTGTAGCCACTGGTAATCAAATGCCGAATGCTGAAACTCGAGCATGCTCAAGTTGTGCTCATCTCTAGGCCTATAGATAACATCGATCTTAATAACAGATCCCTGCTGAATTACAACTATGCTTAAAGGGGTTATCCAGCGCTACAAAAACGTGGCCACTTTTCCCCCTACTGTTGTCTCCAGTTCAGATACGGTTTGCAATTAAGCTCCATTTACTTCAATGGAACTGAGTTTCAAAACCCCACCCAAACTGGAGACAACAGTAGGGGGAAAGTGGCCATGTTTTTGT
The DNA here is from genome assembly GCF_027789765.1 of Dendropsophus ebraccatus. NCBI lineage: Eukaryota > Metazoa > Chordata > Amphibia > Anura > Hylidae > Dendropsophus > Dendropsophus ebraccatus. The sequence goes on along the minus strand of NW_027209588.1, from coordinate 7,115 downwards.
AGCGCTGGATAACCCCTTAAAAGGAGGTGACCATTTTATAGTAAAATAGTACAGTGAACTAGTTAGTGTACTGACTGCATATACTAACAGCATATTCCTGTGTACCTCATAGAGCTAACATCAAACTCCCCTCCTCACGGCTGTGCTGCCCTGCTCTGTATGCTCCTCCATAGGTATATACTGTGGGGACACTGGGAATGAGGCATGATCACATGCTCCTCCATGTCGACCATCTTACAGACAGGATCACCACAGGGCAGGACAGCCCAGCTGGAGGAGGGGAGTTTGATTTTAGCTCCACAGGGAGCTGCTGTCAGTAAGTGCAATGACTATACTTACTGATAATGTACACTAAACAATTTTACTATGTGCCTAACCCCTTTAACATAAATGGGTACCCCTCATCCCCTTAAATCTGTCAAGACAAATTATATAAGTAGTAAATAGCACTTGTTATACTTGTTATGGAGATGTTATAGGTAGTGATTTGACAGGGTCACATCAAGCTGCCTGGTATTTAAAGGGGTGTAGTATAAGTAAGTGTATTCACTTATTTACTGACAGCAGCTCCCTGTGTACATCACAGAGCTAAAATCAGGCTTCCTTCCTCCAGGCTGTGCTGCCCTGCTCTGTGGGGATTCTGTCCATAAGATGGCCGACATGGGGATGTGACCATGCCCCACCCCAGTGTCCACCACTGTGCCTATATATACCTATGGTGGACACTGGGAGCAGGGCATGGTCACTACTCATCCATGTTGGGAATCTTATGGACAGACTCACTATAGAGCAGGAAAGCCCAGCCTGGAGAAGAGGAGTCTGATTTTAGCTTCATAAGGCACACAGGAAGCTGCTGTCAGTATATACAGTAAGTACCCTAACTAATACTGTACATTGAACAATTTTACTATAAAGTGGCCAACTACTTTAATGCATTTTTTCTTGCTAAAAATGTATCTATTTGACATTTAATTTTATTTGTAATTGTTTCATTTTGTTTCTTTTACAGCCTAAATTTACAGATGATTGTAAATTTATGGAGAGGTATCAGGAAAACAGCTACAACACTTATGCCTCAGCTACTTACAGAACTGAAAAGACTGGAAGAAGATGGTACGTGGCATTGAATAAAAGAGGCAAAGCCAAAAAAGGTCCAGCCCTCGAGTGAAACCACAACACATATCAACGCACTTCCTTCCTAGGATCAAACATGTGGACCCACCCGAGTTTTTCATTTACTGTTGCACATCCTGAAAAGAAAAAGACTCCTCATGTACCTGCCAAACCAAGCCTGTGGTGCCACCTCCAAAGAAGAAGAGCAGCCCTGTCCGATATAGGCTAAAGTTCAGATTTGGATAACTGTGCTACTCTCACGATAGAGAGGAGATATCTGGCTAAGTAACACACCACTACACAAGGTTGTGTTCTGCACCTGATTTCTTTGAAAAGTGAAAAGGTCCACTTTAAACTGCTGATATTAAAGGTGGCTTTATTACAATGATGAGATATTCGGAGTTGGGGTTGAGCACTATGGTTTTATAAGGCGTAAGCAGTACATATTCAATAATTTAAGGTAATTTTATCACAAGAATGCAAAGGAAGTACTTGGACTATGACAGTCCATATAAATAACAGACAGATTTAATGCCAAGTACACACTACTTTATATGCAGCACACTGGAAATAAACAATAAGTAAACTATTGGGTAAATATAAATATATATAGCTTCTTTTTACTTGCTTTTTTTTTTACTTGTGTTATGATTCTTAGAGCTAACTTAAAAATAAAAAGAAGACATAACACTTATGTGCAGATTCCAGTTATCCAAATGACAGGCAAATGACAGGGAAGGGAAGAAACTCCTCACCTGGAGGGTGTTGTATACCGGGCACAATACTACAACAGCATAACGTGAAAACCTCTATTTAGAGAGAGTGTCTGTCCTTCAGCCCGGGATCCTACTTGCTGGTTGAAGATCCTATTGGTCCATGGTGCGAAGGATTTCATGGACAGGAATGTGCCATAAAAAACAATCCACAGAATAGGTGCTGAGGTCAGGACTTCCTCAGGCACTGCCCGTCCTTTAAGCTAAAGGGGTACTCCGGCTAAATGTTTTATATATATATATATATATATATATATATATATATATATATCTCAAGTCTTCCAGTACTTATCAGCTGTTGCATGTCTTGCAAGAAGTAGTGTATTCTTTCCAGTGTGACACAGTGCTCTCTGCTGCCACCTCTGTCTGAGACAGGAACTGTCTAGAGCAGGAGAGGTTTTGCTATTGATCAGGACAGTCCCTGACATGGACAGAGGTGTCAGCAGAGAGCACTGTGTCAAACTGGAAAGAATACACCACTTCCTGCAGGACATACAGCAGCTGATAAGTACTGGAACACTTTATATTTTTAAATAGAAGTAAACTACAAATCTGTATAACGACATATGGTAAAAGAAGCAACGTGGTGCACTCACCGTTTTGCAGAATGTGTAGCTTTTATTGAGGATTAAGGTATACCTTAATCCTCAATAAAAGCTACACATTCTGCAAAACAGTGAGTGCACCACGTTGCTTCTTTTACCATATGTCGCTATTGAAATGAACTTGCTTTCTGCAATTGCATGGTGGCACCACATATGCAGGTTTCTCTAGAGCTACCTTCCTTTTGGCTTATACAGTCTTGACTAGTAGTGCCGACCTCTACTCTCTTACTCTGAGAAACAAATCTGTATAAGTTTCTGACACCAGCTCATTTGAAAAAAAAAAAAAAAAAACATTGCCAGAGTTCCTCTTTAACTTTGTTATATGATACAACTCATGAGGGTCCTGTGATGTTTTTTTTTCCAACAGGACTGCTGGTGAATCTGATAACAATTAGTGTTAAACATGAACTATCTATAACACAATATTGTTCCATTTGAAAGTTTGGACCTGATCTCCCAGCAAAAATGACAAAAAAAACCTTTTGAGATCTACCTTTTGTTCTGCTCCTTTTGTGGTTCTGTTTTGCAGGAAACTCCCTTAAAAAACAGTTGAGAGGCAAATGACATACTGTATTATTATCTGCAAAGTATCAATTGAAGCCTGTGTTGGCCATAAAAGCAGGACAATAGAGCAGTGCTGGTATTAGAGAATGAAAGCCCTTGCAAAAATGAAAAAAATAAAATAAAAATGTTCTTTTGATAACTGACTGAGGTGGGACACTGCTGTGGCCTGTGATTGGCTGAGCAGGCAGTGTCTGCTGTGATGCCTTTATGATGCACAGGTAATGACATCACACAGTAAGCTGTAGGAGATCGGAGTAAGTGACCTTTTTCTATTTTTGTTGCACCCTGGAAAATGTATAAAAAAATTTTCGTGCACAGATAACCTCTTTAACTGTGTGACTGGCAGTGTAGATTTCTATTACCGTCTGCCAGGTAAACTTATGTCAGCGCACCTTGGTTGTCACACAGCTAGAAAAGGCTTCAACTGTGTTATAGTAGATTATAGTCTTAACCTTTTGGAGAAATTTTTGGCTTGGCATACTTCCTTAGTCATTGTTCTAAAAGTCTTAGATAGAGTAAAACACTGACTTGAAGAGACATCGCTTAAGTGCTGTGGGAGCTATTTTGCATATCCTTTCTTCCCAGTAGCTTTCAGGTAAGCAAAACCTTTTGGGAAATGTTATGTTATATGAGCATAGCCTAATGTTGGATTTTTATTCAGAGATTCTCCTTAAAAGGAACCCATCACCATGAAAATGCTACCAAAACTATCAGCATCCTCTTATAGAGCAGAAGGAGCTGAGCAGATTGATATATATCTTTATGGGAAAAGATTCAGTATAACTTGTAATTTCTTGATTGAAATCTTTTATGGTTCTAGAATAAAGAGTCCAGTCCATTGACTGACACCGCCCACTGGACTCCTTAGCAAGGATTGAGCAGGGATTTCAATCAACATATTACAAGTTGCACTGAATCTTTTCCCACAAAGATGTATATCAATCCGCTCAGTTCTTCTTGCTCAATAACATATGAGAGTGATAAATTAGATTGCATTGTCTAGGTGACAGGTTCCCTTCAAATACATTTTTATTCAGAGGTTTATGTTTAAAGGGAATCTGTCAGCACCTGGGCTTGCCCTAAGGTGCTGACATTGTAGTGAAGGTGTTTGTCCCTTGTTGTGTGTGGTATCTTTCTTTTAGCTAGCGGTGCAGTAGATTTTTCTTATTCTTGCCCGTAACTTGTAGATGTGAGGTGTTTGTGCCGCGCTTAGGCACGCCTCACCACCACTTCCTCCTCCCTGTTTGCTGCCCGGCCCTCCCTGTTTGATTGCGGCCCGGACTCCTGCTTCCTGATGACGTTGCTGGCAAGGGCCGCGCGCCAACTTGCCAGTATGCGCATGCGCCCTGGGTCTGTCGGCTATTGCGTCGTAGTGCAGATGAGCGGCGTGCCTCCATGCTACAGAACATGCGCGATTCAGGATGCAGGAGCGCGCAATACCTGACAGACCCAGGGGGCGCATGCGCATACTGCCTAAGTGCAGCACGAACACCTCACCACTACAAGTTACGGGCAAGAATAAGAAAAGTCTACTGCACCGCTGGCTAAAAGAAAGATACCACACACAACAAGGGACACATTGGGGGGGGGGGGGGGCGCGGACTCACGCGATTCATTATTGTTTCTCTAAAGATATGAAGAAAAGCCTACTCAGCTCTCAGCTGGCGTAGTTTCCTGCTGTGCACTCGACGCGCACGGGATTGTGTAGAGGCAGTCCGCTCTACATAAATCTCCGTAGTGCCGGAGCTGCCGGGAATTTTAAGGGCCGTATCTTTATTCTTTTGGATTACCATTACTGATATATGCAGATGCACCACGTATAGCAAGGAGCTGCATTGCTGAAGTAGCTGACCTGGACTGCTGTCTAGCACCTGCACAGGGACCTCACAGTTTTGTACCCATACACCATAGGGACATTTACTATCATTGTGCCCCAGGTGTACTCAAACTTATGTATGCTGTCAGTTTTTATTTAATTTCGTAGCTCCAGCGGCTGTTAACTGTTTAGTTGCATTGTGTGCTCATGCTTCTGCATTATACTCTGAGCTGAGGGGGGCAGACATCAGTTATATTACTCTGCTGCAGCAGTGCACAGGGGCATGTACAGGGGGCGTGTATAGGGATGTGCATGGCTGCTGGCCAATCAGCATTCATCCTCACTGGGCCAGTCTGTGCAGAGGAGAGGGACAACTGACATCACTTTCTGCATTTGGTCTCTTTTTTTTTCGCTGTAAGGCTGGGTTCACACTACGTTTTTTGCAATCGTTTTATGGATGGAAAAAACGTATACTTTGTGTGCATCCTTTTGATCTTTTTTTATAATGGAAGTCAATAGAACAACGGATCAAAACGGATGCACAAAAGGCAGAAAAAACATAGTGTGAACCCAGCAGCCTTACTAAACACCAGATGGTCCTTAGTGTTAGAGCCTTGACTGCAGTTTTCCAGTAAATAAGACACCTAGCGGCTGATTTTGTAGCATTGTATTTCATATAGAAAACAGGCAAAAAAATATTGTATAAATTGCAAAGATGTAGTATATCACTTCTGCCGATTTAACATTATTTATTGGTAATGACAGTGCCCATTTAAATATGATGTGTTATATTTTCAATGCACAATATCACTGTGTACTGTATGAGTGTGTAAGTGCTGTATGTCTTTACAAAAAGCTGCTGACAGGTCCACTTTACAAGGTATTGACACTATGTTATCTTGAAGCTACATGCGTTCAGTCTGATGGCAAATTATTCGGTGGGAACCTCCAGCATGCATATGAACTGGCAAAGAAGAAGAGAGATGAAACATTCCAGCACCTCACATCTAAGGCTATTCAACTCATTCATATTCAGTAGTTTGTAATAAACAAACAGCAACCTTTCTCCTTTCCTCTCCCAAATAACTGACCATGTGGACCAATATGGCTACACCATTGTATAATATAGTGCCATGCTCCGAAGTAGGGATGGTCCGAACCTGCGAGGTTCGGGTTCGCATGAAACAAAAAGATCGGCAGCAGATTAAAGACGCTGTCTGTCCGCTCCGTGGAGCGGGCGGATCAAGCGGGAGTAGCAACCTGGAAAACTGGGATAAGCCTATGGCTATGGCTGTATCCCAGTTTTCCAGGCGGTCCTCCGCAGGATCCGCCTTGCTCCGGAGCGGGCAGACAGCGGGAATCATTACCGAGGTTCGGGTTCCCTACTCCGAAGTACACTCCCAGAAGGCAAATTCTTTCCAGGTCATCCCAGCACGAGGGGACACTGACGTAAATGCCTTAATGCCATCCAGTTATCCATGTCAATACAATAGTACATTATATTTTGCTGTATACTACATTATCTAGGCTATGTAAAAAGTAAAAATCACAATTAAAACTGGGTTTTCGTTAAAAAGAAAAAAATGATGCCTCATATAAAAATCTCCTTAGCCTGGGTTCACACTACGTTTTGCAATCTGTTTTTTTCATCCTTTTTTTTGCAAAAGACTGGATGAAAAAAAAAAGATGCAATTGTATGCATCCTTTTTTGATCCATTTTTCCATTGACTTCTTTAAAAAAAAAATTGGAGCAAAAACAGATCCGTTTTTTTTAACGTACACAAAAATGAGGTCGACTATGTTTTTGTGTATGTTAAAAAAAACTGATCTGTTTTTTTTTATAATGGAAGTCAAAGGGAAAACGGATCAAAATGGATGCACACAATTGATTCCTTTTTTCATCCGTTTTTTGCAAGAACGTAGTGTGAACCCAGCGGTACACCATGGTTTCGCCCCCGATGCATGGTTTGGGCCCTGCTAGTCTCTCAACGAAAAATTGATAATTCCAACAGGTCTTACAGGGGTTACTTTGGCCAAAAAAAATAGTATTCAAATCAACTGGTAACAAAAAGTTAAATAGGATTTGTAATTACTTCTATTAAAAAACTCTCAAGTCTTAAAGTCCTGCAGGTAGTGGTGTATTTCTCCAGTATGACACAGTGCTCTCTGCTGACACCTTTGTAAATGCCAGGAACTGTCCAGAGCAAAGGCAGATCCTCATAGAAGATCTCTCCTGTTCTCCAG
>NW_027209587.1:0-17201 GCF_027789765.1 Dendropsophus ebraccatus | reverse complement strand
GTGCACAATGTAACAAGAAATCCACGTGAAATATAGTTAAGTGAACAATGAGAACAGGTTCCTCCTCGGTTCGCTGATGTCAGACTATGGCCCTGTGCTCACCTACTTACAGTTGGTTTTACTTACTCTTCTCTTTATAATTCCTCCACAAGTATTGGATGTAGTGGAATTGCTGTTTTTTTGGGAGTTAGGGTGGGGGTGAGTTGAGTAAGGCGATGGGGGATGGGGGTTAAAGAAAAATGTACTGTTTGGTGTTTTTGTAAGTTACTTCCATTAAAAAAAAATCTCAAATCGTCCAGTACCTATCAGCTGCTGCATGTCCTGCAGGAATTGGTATATTCTTTCCAGTCTGAGACAGCGATTTCTCCTGCCACCTTTGTGCATGTGAGGAACTGTCCAGAGCAGTAGCAAATTCCCATAGAATAGCTCTCCTGCTCTGCACAATTCCTGACATGGACAGAGGTGGCAGCAGAGAGCACTGTCAGACTGGAAAGAATACACCATGTCCTGCAGGACATACAGCAGCTGATAAGTATCTGACAGACTTGAGATTTTTCAAATAGAAGTAAATTGGTCAACCACATTTTTGTGTACTCTTAAAAAAAAACATTTGTTTTGATCCTATTTCTTTATTAGGAGGCTATGCATTTCTAACAAACTTTTTCCAAAGCATTTTCTTGTCTCAATTACTATGTCAGAGTAGAGTAGAAGTTGTTTACAGCTAGCAACCTAGAAAGGTGTTCTGTGATGTCATCAAAGCTGTGATGACATATATAACTGCTAGACAGGCAAGCGGTTATAGTTGCAAACCAGGCAGCCAACTAGGTAGGAAAGCAGCTATCAAGGAAGGTGCAGGTAGGTATCGTTCCAAAGGGTTTAATGTGGATTTTTGGGGCGCCAGTTTATGCTTCTGCAAACCGCTAAAGTTGTAAGTTACTATACTTACTATAGTATAGTTTTTTCAATACTTTTCTATAATAGTTTACTAATTTGTGATTTTTTTTCTACTGTAGGGGGACGATAAGAAAAAAAGAACATGCACGGAGACGAACATTCCCATCAGGATCAATGGAAGAATCGCAGGAAGGTAATTAATATATTTATTAATTACTGATAACTATCAGGCTAGACTCTTGGTCTAGACCTGCATAGGTGTGATATGTTCCTGGGCCATGTAAGATATATGTTATTTATTGACCTATATCTACCATGGACACTTAATATGTTAACACTGACATTAGGGGGATACATGGTGACCAGTCTCAGGTGGGGGCCGGGGGATATAGGGTGACCAGTCTGGAGTGGGGAGCAGTAGGATACAGGGAAACCGATCTGGGGGTGGGGGCACAGGATTACAGGGTGACCAGTCTGTGGTGTGGGCCATGAGACACAGGGTGACCAGTCTGGGCTGGGGTAGGGGGATAGAAGCAGACCAGTCTGGGGTTGGGTCAAAGGAATATAGGGTGAGCAGTTTTTGGTGCGGGCAGGGGGATACAGGGTGACTCGTACAGGTGTGGGGTAGGAGGATACAGGGTGACCAGTCTTGGGTGAAGGCAAAGGAATTTAGGGAAACAAGTCTAGAATTGGGGCAGGGGAATATAGAATGACCAGTCTTGGGTGATTGCAAGGGGATATAGGTTGACTAGTCGGGGTGGGGGCAGGAGCATAGGTGTGGTGATATGTTTTTGGGCCATCTAAATATATTTTTTTTCTTGACCTATATCTTTCCATAGACATTTAATATGTTACATTGACATTAGGGGCGTACAGGGTGACCAGTTTTGGGTGGGGGCAGGGGATACAGGGTGGCCAGTCTGGAATGGGGGCAGGGGAATACAGGGAAACCAATTTGGGGGTGGCGGTACAGGATTACAGGGTGACCAGTCTGTGGTGTGGGCCATGAGACACAGTGACGGGTCTAGAGTGTGGGCACTGGGATACAAGGTGACAAGTCTGGGCTTCGGTAGGGGGATAGAAGCAGACCAGTCTGGGGTTGGGTCAAAGGGATATTGGGTGAGCAGTTTTTGGTGCGGGCAGGGGGATACAGGGTGATCCGTACAGGTGTGGGGTAGGAGGATACAGGGTGACCAGTCTTGGGTGAAGGCAAAGGAATTTAGGGAAACAAGTCTAGAATTGGGGCAGGGGAAAATAGAATGACCAGTCTTGGGTGATTGCAGGGGGATACAGGTTGACTAGTCGGGGGTGGGGGCAGGAGCATAGGTGAAGGGTGACCAGTCTGTGGTGTGGGCCATGAGACACAGTGACGGGTCTAGGGTGTGGTCACTGGGATACAAGGTGACAAGTCTGGGCTTCGGTAGGGGGATAGAAGCTGACCAGTCTGGGGTTGGGGTCAAAGGGATATTGGGTGACTAGTCCAGGGTGGGGGCAGGAGGATACAGGGTGACTTATCTAGGGTGAGGGCAGGAGCATACAGGATGACCCGTCTTAGTTGAGGCTAGAGATATACAGGGTTACCAGTCAGGGATGGCGGAAAGGCGATGAAGAGTGACCACTGCGGGGTGTTGGTTTGGGGCGGGAGGATACAGGGTGACCAGTCTAGGGTGAAGGCACGAGGATACAGGGTGACCAGTTTGGGTTTGGGGCAGAAGGATACAGGGTGACCAGTGGAGGCAAGGTGACTCACGGTGACAAGTCTAGGGTGGTGGCAGGGGGATACAGGTTGACCAGTTTTTGTTGGGGGCAGGAGGATACAGGGTGACCCTTCTAAGGTGGAGACAGGGGGCTAGAGGGAGACCAGTCTGGGATGGGGGTAAGAGGATAAAGAGTGGCCACTCTGAGGCAGGGTCAAAGGCATATAAGGTGACCGGTCTAGGGTGAGGGCAGGGGAATAGAGAATGACCAGTCTGGGGTGGGGGCAGGGGATATAGGGTGTCCAGTCTTGGGTAAAGGTAGAGACACAAGAGAGCAGGGTCATATGAGCAGTGTCCTTAGAGTATTACCTACATATTAAGATCTCCATTCTAGGAACATATTATCACACCTATGATTTTTATTCTACTTTAGGTGGACGACGAAAAGAATAAACACGCAAGGAGACGAACATTCCGATCAGAAGCAGAAATGGAAGAATCGCAGAACAGGTAATTAATATAATTATTAATTACTGATAACTATCAGGCTAGACTTTTTGTCTAGACCTGCATAGGTGTGATAATATGTACCTGGGCCATGTAGATATATGTTTTTTATTGACCTATATCTTCCATGGACACTTAATATGTTAACACTGACATTAGGGGGATATAGGGTGTCCAGTCTCGGGTGGGGGCAGGGGGGTACAGGGTGACCAGTCTGCAGTGGGGGCAGGGGGGTACAGAGTGACCAGTCTGCAGTGGGGACAGGAGGATACAGGGTGACAAGTCTGAGGTGGGGTACGAGATTACAAAGTGACCAGTCTAAGTTGTGGACGGTGGGACACAGGGTGACCAGTCGAGGGTGGGTGCAGAGGGATACAGGCAGGGGGATAGCTAATGTCTCCTATGCCCAGGTGCAAGAGGTCACCTTGGGCCCCCCCCCATTCCTTTCACGACTAAGTGATGCTTTTGGTGTATGTATGTATGTATGTATATATATATATATATATATATATATGAAGAGAAAATATTATCACCATACATATTACTGCCATACTGTTACTGACCAAATCCTGTACACTGAGACCAATATTACCAGTAATACCAGTATATAGGAAGAAAATTTTACCGCCACACCCCAACCACTACCATCTCCGCCATATTGTTACTGACCAAATCCAGTATACCGAGACCAATAAAACACAATACCAGATAAAAGTAACAAATATTACCACCACATACTGACTAACACCGCCGCTGCTACTGAATAATCCACTGTACAAAGATCACTATCACCTCATACAGTCATATAGAGGTAGCCCTAGCTCTACACAGGTTCTATACACTATATACATTACAGTGTAGTTACATCAAGTAACTTACAAGGGACATCTTCTCTGATCAGAGTCGTTTGCATTTTCTTCTCCATCTGCCATTATGAGAACTTCTCCGAGCCACAACTCCACAGAATCTGCCAGGCAAACATATTAGGCTCCTTACTCCGGGACCATCCTCATCTCTATACAAACTGCACATCTGTATTGGCCCCTTTATGCCACCATTTAGTGTGTAGGCTGACACGATGTGATCCCCCTATAGTATATGTCCCCTTCTATGTAGCCTCCTTATAGGCCCCCTCTCCCCCTATGTTGTCCCCTTATGGGCCCCCTCTCCCCCTATGTAGTCCCCTTATAGATGTCCCTCTCCCCCCTTACCTATACCCCATTATAGATGCCCCCCTCCCTAATCGATGGCCCTTCCCCCTCCCTTATTGATGGCCCTTCCCTTATCGATTACCCCCTCCCTTATCAATTGCCCCTTACCCCCCTCCCTTATCGATGCCCCCCTCCCCCCCTCCCTTATCGATGGCCCCCTCCCCCCTCCCTTATTGATGGCCCCTCCCCCCTCCCTTATCGATGGCCCCTCCCCCCCTTATCGATGGCCCCTCCCCCCTCTTTTATCAATGGCCCCCTTCCCCCTCCCTTATCGATGGCCCCCCTCCTTTATCGATGGCCCCCCTCCCCCTCCCTTATCGATGGCCCCCCTCCCTTATCGTTGGCCCCCCTCCCCCCCTCCCATATCGTTGGCCCCCCTCCCTTATCAAAGGCCCCCTCCCTTGTTGATGGCCCCCTCCCCCTCCCTTATCGATGGCCCCCCTCCCTTATCGATGGCCCCCCCTCCCCCTCCCTTATCGATGACCCCCTCCCTTATCGTTGGCCCCCCTCCCTTATCGATGGCCCCAGTCCCTTATCGATGGCCCCCCTTCCCCTCCTTATCGATGGCCCCCCTCCCTTTTTGATGGCCCCTCGCTTATTGATTGCCCCCTTCCCCCTCCCTTATCAATGGCCCCTTCCCCCCTCCCTTATCGACGCCCCCCCCTTATCGATGGCCCCCTCCCTCCCTCCCTTATCAATGGACCCCTCCCTTATCGATGGCCCCCTCCCTCCCTTATCGATTGCCCCCTCCCCCCCACTTATCAATGGCCCCTCCCCCCTCCCTTATCGATGGCCCCCTTCTCCCTCCCTTATTGATGGCCCCCTCCCTTGTTTATGGCCCCCTCCCTTATCGATGGCCCCCCCCTTCCCTTATCAATGGCCCCCCGCCCTTTTAGATGACCCCCCTTATCCCACTTATAGATGGCCCCCTCCCCCCCTCCCTTATAGGTGGCCCCCTCCCCCCCTCACTTATAGATGGCCCCCTCCCTTTTAGATGACCCACCTCCCCCCGCTTATAGATGGCCCCCCCTCCCCCATCGATGGCCCCCTCTCCCCCCTCCCTTATAGGTTGCCTCGATATTCTCCCCCCCTCTCCTTATAGCTGGCCCCCTCTTCCCTCATTATAGCTGGCTCCCTCTTCCCTCATTATAGCTGGCCCCCTCTTCCCCCTTATTGCTGGCTCACTCTTCCCTCTTTCCCTCTTATATCTGGCCCCCTCTTCCCTCATTATATATGGCCCCCCTCCTCTCCCCCCTGTGCATAAAAGATAACAAAAGAAAAAAAAAACACAACTCACCTTCCATCTACTCCCCTGTCGAGCCTCTCGCCTCCTGGTCTGTCCCTGGCTGATGTGCGGCTGCCGGGGGTGTCCCGTCCTATCCCCGGCAGCACACTCATCAGAGAGCTCAGGATATAGGGTGACAAATCTAGGGTGGGGGCAGGGGGATACAGAATGACCAGTCTGGGGTGGTTGCCGAGGAAAATAGGGTAACTAATCTGCAGTGGAGGCAGAATCATACAGGGTGACCTGTCTGGGGGGGGGGGGGGGGGGGGGTACATAGAGATACAAGGTGACCAATCTAGGGTGTACGCAGGGAGATAGAGGGAGTCCATTCTGGGATGGGGCAGGAGGATACAGAGTGGCCAGTCTGGGGCAATGTCAAGGGGACATAGGGTGACTGGTCTAGGGTGAGGGCAGGGAAATAGAGAATGACCAGTCTGAGATGGGGCAGTGGGATATACGGTGACCAGTCTTGGGTAAGGGTAGGGACACAAGAGAGCAGGGTCATATGAGCAGTGTCCTTAGAGTATTACCTACATATTAAGATCTCCATTCTAGGAACATATTATCACACCTGTGAATATTTTTCTACTTTAGGTGGAAGACGAGAAGAAGAAGCACGCACAGAGACGAACATTCCCATCAGAAGCAAGAATGGAAGAATCGCAGGAAGGTAATTAATATATTTATTAATTACTGATAACTATCAGGCTAGACTCTTGGTCTAGACCTGCATAGGTGTGATAATATGTACCTGGGCCATGTAGATATATGTTTTTTTATTGACCTATATCTTCCATGGACACTTAATATGTTAACACTGACATTAGGGGGGATACATGGTGACCAGTCTCAGGTGGGGGCCGGGGGCTACAGGGTGACCAGTCTGCAGTGGGAGCAGGAGGATGCAGGGAAACCAATCTGGGGGGGGGGGCACAGGATTACATGGTGACCAGTCTGTGGTGTAAGTCGTGAGACACAGGGTGACCAGTTTAGGGTGGGGGCACTGGGATACAAGGTGACCAGTCTGGGCTTGGGTAAGGGGATAGAAGCAGACCTGTCTGGTGTTGGGTCAAAGGGATATAGGGTTACCAGTCTTGGGTGGGAGCAGGGGAATATCTTCCATGAACACTTTATATGTTAACACTGACATTAGGGGGATACAGGGTGACCAGTCTCGGGTGGGGGCACCCCGTATTTTGCACAGCCGGGAGTGTACAGTGGAGCGGCTAATAAGGAGGAGGTGATGACGGGAATACGAGGCCTCATCTACACAGAGGCAGCAGCATCATCATCTCTGTACTGTCACTCTATATGTGGAAAGCTCTAGTCATCCTGGCTATATCCAGCCCGCACAACGCCTCACCATTAGTCTCCATGAGGTAGATGTGGATTTTATTTCAATTTTTACATTGGTCCTGGTGCACAATGTAACAAGAAATCCACGTGAAATATAGTTAAGTGAACAATGAGAACAGGTTCCTCCTCGGTTCGCTGATGTCAGACTATGGCCCTGTGCTCACCTACTTACAGTTGGTTTTACTTACTCTTCTCTTTATAATTCCTCCACAAGTATTGGATGTAGTGGAATTGCTGTTTTTTGGGAGTTAGGGTGGGGGTGAGTTGAGTAAGGCGATGGGGGATGGGGGTTAAAGAAAAATGTACTGTTTGGTGTTTTTGTAAGTTACTTCCATTAAAAAAAAATCTCAAATCGTCCAGTACCTATCAGCTGCTGCATGTCCTGCAGGAATTGGTATATTCTTTCCAGTCTGAGACAGCGATTTCTCCTGCCACCTTTGTGCATGTGAGGAACTGTCCAGAGCAGTAGCAAATTCCCATAGAATAGCTCTCCTGCTCTGCACAATTCCTGACATGGACAGAGGTGGCAGCAGAGAGCACTGTCAGACTGGAAAGAATACACCATGTCCTGCAGGACATACAGCAGCTGATAAGTACTGACAGACTTGAGATTTTCAAATAGAAGTAAATTGGTCAACCACATTTTTTGTGTACTCTTAAAAAAAACATTTGTTTTGATCCTTTTCTTTATTAGGAGGCTATGCATTTCTAACAAACTTTTTCCAAAGCATTTTCTTGTCTCAATTACTATGTCAGAGTAGAGTAGAAGTTGTTTACAGCTAGCAACCTAGAAAGGTGTTCTGTGATGTCATCAAAGCTGTGATGACATATATAACTGCTAGACAGGCAAGCGGTTTAGTTGCAACCAGGCAGCCAACTAGGTAGGAAAGCAGCTATCAAGGAAGGTGCAGGTAGGTATCGTTCCAAAGGTTTAATGTGGATTTTTGGGGCGCCAGTTTATGCTTCTGCAAACCGCTAAAGTTGTAAGTTACTATACTTACTATAGTATAGTTTTTTTCAATACTTTTCTATAATAGTTACTAATTTGTGATTTTTTTTTTCTACTGTAGGGGGACGATAAGAAAAAAAGAACATGCACGGAGACGAACATTCCCATCAGGATCAATGGAAGAATCGCAGGAAGGTAATTAATATATTTATTAATTACTGATAACTATCAGGCTAGACTCTTGGTCTAGACCTGCATAGGTGTGATATGTTCCTGGGCCATGTAGATATATGTTATTTATTGACCTATATCTACCATGGACACTTAATATGTTAACACTGACATTAGGGGGATACATGGTGACCAGTCTCAGGTGGGGGCCGGGGGATATAGGGTGACCAGTCTGGAGTGGGAGCAGTAGGATACAGGGAAACCGATCTGGGGGTGGGGGCACAGGATTACAGGGTGACCAGTCTGTGGTGTGGGCCATGAGACACAGGGTGACCAGTCTGGGCTGGGGTAGGGGGATAGAAGCAGACCAGTCTGGGGTTGGGTCAAAGGAATATAGGGTGAGCAGTTTTTGGTGCGGGCAGGGGGATACAGGGTGATCCGTACAGGTGTGGGGTAGGAGGATACAGGGTGACCAGTCTTGGGTGAAGGCAAAGGAATTTAGGGAAACAAGTCTAGAATTGGGGCAGGGGAATATAGAATGACCAGTCTTGGGTGATTGCAAGGGGATATAGGTTGACTAGTCGGGGTGGGGGCAGGAGCATAGGTGTGGTGATATGTTTTTGGGCCATCTAAATATATTTTTTTTCTTGACCTATATCTTCCATAGACATTTAATATGTTAACATTGACATTAGGGGCGTACAGGGTGACCAGTTTTGGGTGGGGGCAGGGGGATACAGGGTGGCCAGTCTGGAATGGGGGCAGGGGAATACAGGGAAACCAATTTGGGGGTGGCGGTACAGGATTACAGGGTGACCAGTCTGTGGTGTGGGCCATGAGACACAGTGACGGGTCTAGAGTGTGGGCACTGGGATACAAGGTGACAAGTCTGGGCTTCGGTAGGGGGATAGAAGCAGACCAGTCTGGGGTTGGGTCAAAGGGATATTGGGTGAGCAGTTTTTGGTGCGGGCAGGGGGATACAGGGTGATCCGTACAGGTGTGGGGTAGGAGGATACAGGGTGACCAGTCTTGGGTGAAGGCAAAGGAATTTAGGGAAACAAGTCTAGAATTGGGGCAGGGGAAAATAGAATGACCAGTCTTGGGTGATTGCAGGGGGATACAGGTTGACTAGTCGGGGGTGGGGGCAGGAGCATAGGTGACAGGGTGACCAGTCTGTGGTGTGGGCCATGAGACACAGTGACGGGTCTAGGGTGTGGTCACTGGGATACAAGGTGACAAGTCTGGGCTTCGGTAGGGGGATAGAAGCTGACCAGTCTGGGGTTGGGTCAAAGGGATATTGGGTGACTAGTCCAGGGTAGGGGCAGGAGGATACAGGGTGACTTATCTAGGGTGAGGGCAGGAGCATACAGGATGACCCGTCTTAGTTGAGGCTAGAGATATACAGGGTTACCAGTCAGGTGTGGCGGAAAGGCGATGAAGAGTGACCACTGCGGGGTGTTGGTTTGGGGCGGGAGGATACAGGGTGACCAGTCTAGGGTGAAGGCACGAGGATACAGGGTGACCAGTTTGGGTTTGGGGCAGAAGGATACAGGGTGACCAGTGGAGGCAAGGTGACTCACGGTGACAAGTCTAGGGTGGTGGCAGGGGGATACAGGTTGACCAGTTTTTGTTGGGGGCAGGAGGATACAGGGTGACCCTTCTAAGGTGGAGACAGGGGGCTAGAGGGAGACCAGTCTGGGATGGGGGTAAGAGGATAAAGAGTGGCCACTCTGAGGCAGGGTCAAAGGCATATAAGGTGACCGGTCTAGGGTGAGGGCAGGGGAATAGAGAATGACCAGTCTGGGGTGGGGGCAGGGGGATATAGGGTGTCCAGTCTTGGGTAAAGGTAGAGACACAAGAGAGCAGGGTCATATGAGCAGTGTCCTTAGAGTATTACCTACATATTAAGATCTCCATTCTAGGAACATATTATCACACCTATGATTTTTATTCTACTTTAGGTGGACGACGAAAAGAATAAACACGCAAGGAGACGAACATTCCGATCAGAAGCAGAAATGGAGGAATCGCAGAACAGGTAATTAATATAATTATTAATTACTGATAACTATCAGGCTAGACTTTTTGTCTAGACCTGCATAGGTGTGATAATATGTACCTGGGCCATGTAGATATATGTTTTTTATTGACCTATATCTTCCATGGACACTTAATATGTTAACACTGACATTAGGGGGATATAGGGTGTCCAGTCTCGGGTGGGGGCAGGGGGGTACAGGGTGACCAGTCTGCAGTGGGGGCAGGGGGGTACAGAGTGACCAGTCTGCAGTGGGGACAGGAGGATACAGGGTGACAAGTCTGAGGTGGGGGTACGAGATTACAAAGTGACCAGTCTAAGTTGTGGACGGTGGGACACAGGGTGACCAGTCGAGGGTGGGTGCAGAGGGATACAGGCAGGGGGATAGCTAATGTCTCCTATGCCCAGGTGCAAGAGGTCACCTTGGACCCCCCCCCATTCCTTTCACGACTAAGTGATGCTTTTGGTGTATGTATGTATGTATGTATATATATATATATATATATATATATGAAGAGAAAATATTATCACCATACATATTACTGCCATACTGTTACTGACCAAATCCTGTACACTGAGACCAATATTACCAGTAATACCAGTATATAGGAAGAAAATTTTACCGCCACACCCCAACCACTACCATCTCCGCCATATTGTTACTGACCAAATCCAGTATACCGAGACCAATAAAACACAATACCAGATAAAAGTAACAAATATTACCACCACATACTGACTAACACCGCCGCTGCTACTGAATAATCCACTGTACAAAGATCACTATCACCTCATACAGTCATATAGAGGTAGCCCTAGCTCTACACAGGTTCTATACACTATATACATTACAGTGTAGTTACATCAAGTAACTTACAAGGGACATCTTCTCTGATCAGAGTCGTTTGCATTTTCTTCTCCATCTGCCATTATGAGAACTTCTCCGAGCCACAACTCCACAGAATCTGCCAGGCAAACATATTAGGCTCCTTACTCCGGGACCATCCTCATCTCTATACAAACTGCACATCTGTATTGGCCCCTTTATGCCACCATTTAGTGTGTAGGCTGACACGATGTGATCCCCCTATAGTATATGTCCCCTTCTATGTAGCCTCCTTATAGGCCCCCTCTCCCCCTATGTTGTCCCCTTATGGGCCCCCTCTCCCCCTATGTAGTCCCCTTATAGATGTCCCTCTCCCCCCTTACCTATACCCCATTATAGATGCCCCCCTCCCTAATCGATGGCCCTTCCCCCTCCCTTATTGATGGCCCTTCCCTTATCGATTACCCCCTCCCTTATCAATTGCCCCTTACCCCCCTCCCTTATCGATGCCCCCCTCCCCCCCTCCCTTATCGATGGCCCCCTCCCCCCTCCCTTATTGATGGCCCCTCCCCCCTCCCTTATCGATGGCCCCTCCCCCCCCTTATCGATGGCCCCTCCCCCCTCTTTTATCAATGGCCCCCTTCCCCCTCCCTTATCGATGGCCCCCCTCCTTTATCGATGGCCCCCCTCCCCCTCCCTTATCGATGGCCCCCCTCCCTTATCGTTGGCCCCCCTCCCCCCCTCCCATATCGTTGGCCCCCCTCCCTTATCAAAGGCCCCCTCCCTTGTTGATGGCCCCCCTCCCCCTCCCTTATCGATGGCCCCCCTCCCTTATCGATGGCCCCCCTCCCCCTCCCTTATCGATGACCCCCTCCCTTATCGTTGGCCCCCCTCCCTTATCGATGGCCCCAGTCCCTTATCGATGGCCCCCCTTCCCCTCCCTTATCGATGGCCCCCCTCCCTTTTTGATGGCCCCTCGCTTATTGATTGCCCCCTTCCCCCTCCCTTATCAATGGCCCCTTCCCCCCTCCCTTATCGACGCCCCCCCTTATCGATGGCCCCCTCCCTCCCTCCCTTATCAATGGACCCCTCCCTTATCGATGGCCCCCTCCCTCCCTTATCGATTGCCCCCTCCCCCCCACTTATCAATGGCCCCTCCCCCCTCCCTTATCGATGGCCCCCTTCTCCCTCCCTTATTGATGGCCCCCTCCCTTGTTTATGGCCCCCTCCCTTATCGATGGCCCCCCCCTTCCCTTATCAATGGCCCCCCGCCCTTTTAGATGACCCCCCTTATCCCACTTATAGATGGCCCCCTCCCCCCCTCCCTTATAGGTGGCCCCCTCCCCCCCTCACTTATAGATGGCCCCCTCCCTTTTAGATGACCCACCTCCCCCCGCTTATAGATGGCCCCCTCTCCCCCATCGATGGCCCCCTCTCCCCCCTCCCTTATAGGTTGCCTCCCTATTCTCCCCCCCTCTCCTTATAGCTGGCCCCCTCTTCCCTCATTATAGCTGGCTCCCTCTTCCCTCATTATAGCTGGCCCCCTCTTCCCCCTTATTGCTGGCTCACTCTTCCCTCTTTCCCTCTTATATCTGGCCCCCTCTTCCCTCATTATATATGGCCCCCCTCCTCTCCCCCCTGTGCATAAAAGATAACAAAAGAAAAAAAAAACACAACTCACCTTCCATCTACTCCCCTGTCGAGCCTCTCGCCTCCTGGTCTGTCCCTGGCTGATGTGCGGCTGCCGGGGGTGTCCCGTCCTATCCCCGGCAGCGCACTCATCAGAGAGCTCAGGATATAGGGTGACAATCTAGGGTGGGGGCAGGGGGATACAGAGTGGCCAGTCTGGGGCGGTTGCCGAGGAAAATAGGGTAACTAATCTGCAGTGGAGGCAGAATCATACAGGGTGACTGTCTGGGGAGGGGGGGGGGGGGGGTACATAGAGATACAAGGTGACCAATCTAGGGTGTACGCAGGGAGATAGAGGGAGTCCATTCTGGGAAGGGGCAGGAGGATACAGAGTGGCCAGTCTGGGGCAATGTCAAGGGGACATAGGGTGACTGGTCTAGGGTGAGGGCAGGGAAATAGAGAATGACCAGTCTGAGATGGGGCAGTGGGATATACGGTGACCAGTCTTGGGTAAGGGTAGGGACACAAGAGAGCAGGGTCATATGAGCAGTGTCCTTAGAGTATTACCTACATATTAAGATCTCCATTCTAGGAACATATTATCACACCTGTGAATATTTTTCTACTTTAGGTGGAAGACGAGAAGAAGAAGCACGCACAGAGACGAACATTCCCATCAGAAGCAAGAATGGAAGAATCGCAGGAAGGTAATTAATATATTTATTAATTACTGATAACTATCAGGCTAGACTCTTGGTCTAGACCTGCATAGGTGTGATAATATGTACCTGGGCCATGTAGATATATGTTTTTTTATTGACCTATATCTTCCATGGACACTTAATATGTTAACACTGACATTAGGGGGATACATGGTGACCAGTCTCAGGTGGGGGCCGGGGGCTACAGGGTGACCAGTCTGCAGTGGGAGCAGGAGGATGCAGGGAAACCAATCTGGGGGTGGGGGCACAGGATTACATGGTGACCAGTCTGTGGTGTAAGTCGTGAGACACAGGGTGACCAGTTTAGGGTGGGGGCACTGGGATACAAGGTGACCAGTCTGGGCTTGGGTAAGGGGATAGAAGCAGACCTGTCTGGTGTTGGGTCAAAGGGATATAGGGTTACCAGTCTTGGTGGGAGCAGGGGAATATCTTCCATGAACACTTAATATGTTAACACTGACATTAGGGGGATACAGGGTGACCAGTCTCGGGTGGGGGCACCCCGTATTTTGCACAGCCGGGAGTGTACAGTGGAGCGGCTAATAAGGAGGAGGTGATGACGGGAATACGAGGCCTCATCTACACAGAGGCAGCAGCATCATCATCTCTGTACTGTCACTCTATATGTGGAAAGCTCTAGTCATCCTGGCTATATCCAGCCCGCACAACGCCTCACCATTAGTCTCCATGAGGTAGATGTGGATTTTATTTCAATTTTTACATTGGTCCTGGTGCACAATGTAACAAGAAATCCACGTGAAATATAGTTAAGTGAACAATGAGAACAGGTTCCTCCTCGGTTCGCTGATGTCAGACTATGGCCCTGTGCTCACCTACTTACAGTTGGTTTTACTTACTCTTCTCTTTATAATTCCTCCACAAGTATTGGATGTAGTGGAATTGCTGTTTTTTGGGAGTTAGGGTGGGGGTGAGTTGAGTAAGGCGATGGGGGATGGGGGTTAAAGAAAAATGTACTGTTTGGTGTTTTTGTAAGTTACTTCCATTAAAAAAAAATCTCAAATCGTCCAGTACCTATCAGCTGCTGCATGTCCTGCAGGAATTGGTATATTCTTTCCAGTCTGAGACAGCGATTTCTCCTGCCACCTTTGTGCATGTGAGGAACTGTCCAGAGCAGTAGCAAATTCCCATAGAATAGCTCTCCTGCTCTGCACAATTCCTGACATGGACAGAGGTGGCAGCAGAGAGCACTGTCAGACTGGAAAGAATACACCATGTCCTGCAGGACATACAGCAGCTGATAAGTACTGACAGACTTGAGATTTTCAAATAGAAGTAAATTGGTCAACCACATTTTTTGTGTACTCTTAAAAAAAAACATTTGTTTTGATCCTTTTCTTTATTAGGAGGCTATGCATTTCTAACAAACTTTTTCCAAAGCATTTTCTTGTCTCAATTACTATGTCAGAGTAGAGTAGAAGTTGTTTACAGCTAGCAACCTAGAAAGGTGTTCTGTGATGTCATCAAAGCTGTGATGACATATATAACTGCTAGACAGGCAAGCGGTTTAGTTGCAACCAGGCAGCCAACTAGGTAGGAAAGCAGCTATCAAGGAAGGTGCAGGTAGGTATCGTTCCAAAGGTTTAATGTGGATTTTTGGGGCGCCAGTTTATGCTTCTGCAAACCGCTAAAGTTGTAAGTTACTATACTTACTATAGTATAGTTTTTTCAATACTTTTCTATAATAGTTACTAATTTGTGATTTTTTTTCTACTGTAGGGGGACGATAAGAAAAAAGAACATGCACGGAGACGAACATTCCCATCAGGATCAATGGAAGAATCGCAGGAAGGTAATTAATATATTTATTAATTACTGATAACTATCAGGCTAGACTCTTGGTCTAGACCTGCATAGGTGTGATATGTTCCTGGGCCATGTAGATATATGTTATTTATTGACCTATATCTACCATGGACACTTAATATGTTAACACTGACATTAGGGGGATACATGGTGACCAGTCTCAGGTGGGGGCCGGGGGATATAGGGTGACCAGTCTGGAGTGGGAGCAGTAGGATACAGGGAAACCGATCTGGGGGTGGGGGCACAGGATTACAGGGTGACCAGTCTGTGGTGTGGGCCATGAGACACAGGGTGACCAGTCTGGGCTGGGGTAGGGGGATAGAAGCAGACCAGTCTGGGGTTGGGTCAAAGGAATATAGGGTGAGCAGTTTTTGGTGCGGGCAGGGGGGATACAGGGTGATCCGTACAGGTGTGGGGTAGGAGGATACAGGGTGACCAAGTCTTGGGTGAAGGCAAAGGAATTTAGGGAAACAAGTCTAGAAGTGGGGCAGGGGAATATAGAATGACCAGTCTTGGGTGATTGCCGGGGGATATCGGTTGACTAGTCGGGGGGGGGGGCAGGAGCATAGGTGTGGTGATATGTTTTTGGGCCATCTAAATATATTTTTTTTCTTGACCTATATCTTCCATAGACATTTAATATGTTAACATTGACATTAGGGGCGTACAGGGTGACCAGTTTTGGGTGGGGGCAGGGGGATACAGGGTGGCCAGTCTGGAATGGGGGCAGGGGAATACAGGGAAACCAATTTGGGGGTGGCGGTACCAGGATTACAGGGTGACCAGTCTGTGGTGTGGGCCATGAGACACAGTGGACGGGTCTAGAGTGTGGGCACTGGGATACAAGGTGACAAGTCTGGGCTTCGGTAGGGGGATAGAAGCAGACCAGTCTGGGGTTGGGTCAAAGGGATATTGGGTGAGCAGTTTTTGGTGCGGGCAGGGGGATACAGGGTGATCCGTACAGGTGTGGGGTAGGAGGATACAGGGTGACCAGTCTTGGGTGAAGGCAAAGGAATTTAGGGAAACAAGTCTAGAATTGGTGGCAGGGGAAAATAGAATGACCAGTCTTGGGTGATTGCAGGGGGATACAGGTTGACTAGTCGGGGGTGGGGGCAGGAGCATAGGTGACAGGGTGACCAGTCTGTGGTGTGGGCCATGAGACACAGTGACGGGTCTAGGGTGTGGTCACTGGGATACAAGGTGACAAGTCTGGGCTTCGGTAGGGGGATAGAAGCTGACCAGTCTGGGGTTGGGTCAAAGGGATATTGGGTGACTAGTCCAGGGTAGGGGCAGGAGGATACAGGGTGACTTATCTAGGGTGAGGGCAGGAGCATACAGGATGACCCGTCTTAGTTGAGGCTAGAGATATACAGGGTTACCAGTCAGGTGTGGCGGAAAGGCGATGAAGAGTGACCACTGCGGGGTGTTGGTTTGGGGCGGGAGGATACAGGGTGACCAGTCTAGGGTGAAGGCACGAGGATACAGGGTGACCAGTTGGGTTTGGGGCAGAAGGATACAGGGTGACCAGTGGAGGCAAGGTGACTCACGGTGACAAGTCTAGGGTGGTGGCAGGGGGATACAGGTTGACCAGTTTTTGTTGGGGGCAGGAGGATACAGGGTGACCCTTCTAAGGTGGAGACAGGGGGCTAGAGGGAGACCAGTCTGGGATGGGGGTAAGAGGATAAAGAGTGGCCACTCTGAGGCAGGGTCAAAGGCATATAAGGTGACCGGTCTAGGGTGAGGGCAGGGGAATAGAGAATGACCAGTCTGGGGTGGGGGCAGGGGGATATAGGGTGTCCAGTCTTGGGTAAAGGTAGAGACACAAGAGAGCAGGGTCATATGAGCAGTGTCCTTAGAGTATTACCTACATATTAAGATCTCCATTCTAGGAACATATTATCACACCTATGATTTTTATTCTACTTTAGGTGGACGACGAAAAGAATAAACACGCAAGGAGACGAACATTCCGATCAGAAGCAGAAATGGAGAATCGCAGAACAGGTAATTAATATAATTATTAATTACTGATAACTATCAGGC
Organism: Dendropsophus ebraccatus; assembly: GCF_027789765.1. Lineage (NCBI taxonomy): Eukaryota > Metazoa > Chordata > Amphibia > Anura > Hylidae > Dendropsophus > Dendropsophus ebraccatus. The sequence continues at coordinate 49 of NW_027209587.1, read as the reverse complement.
TAGACTTTTTGTCTAGACCTGCATAGGTGTGATAATATGTACCTGGGCC